>NC_056725.1:1451177059-1451262059 GCF_019279795.1 Protopterus annectens | reverse complement strand
CCAGACAGTGGTAACGACCATGCAGTGCACAGAAAATGTTCAAGGTTCATAAGCAGTATGGAGCCAAATATGCAGGAATAAAATTAGTCCACAGTAGAGTAGAAAAAATCCAATTTAATGTGAACAAACTGGTAAGTGCTTTCACATAGAGCTTCTTCAGACCAAAAGTAATGTGCCATCTAGCTACATTTGTTCCTAATATATTAAGCTAAACCAATCACGTCAGTCATTTAGTTAAGAGAATTTTTCAAAAATTAAACATCTCTTAAAAAGACATCACATTTAAGTCATGCAGTAAATTGTTCTAAAAAACATTTACACAAACAAAAAATATACTCAAATGCATCATAAAATTGCATATAAAGCACTGAAACAAAATTATATATAAAAAATAATCAAAGGGCTAACGATAAAATCAAAACTATTTATTTGCAATAATAAACCTAAGTGCATGTTGAATTCATTTTTTATGAATGACCAACATAAAACACTCATGGTCAATCTATTTGAAAATATAAACACTATAATTAATATTATACTATATGTATTCTCCTGGATTTGAGATATGGCTTTAGGGAAGCTCTCTCATTCAGCCTTTGCCCCTATCAACCCTTAATCTCATAATCCATTTAACCTCACTTTCCTCTGTACAATTTCTAACATCACCCCCTCAGCTATTCGGTGCAACTATATCTATGACCATGAATTTGAAAGTGTGGTCTTCACTTGTTGCTATCTCATGCTTAGCAAAAGCATTGCTGGATGATCTCGTCCTTATTCCATACGAGTGTTCCCTAATTCTGTGTTTAAACATCCTGTCGGTTTTACCAATGTAGAATGACCTACAGATATCACAGACTGTAAGACAGGCTACATGTGAAGTGGCACAATCTGCCATGATATTAAATTTGAAAATTTTTCCTATGTCAGGATGATTAAATAACCCCCCAGGATCTATGAAATCACAGAAATTACATTGTCCACAGGCGTGCATGCCTGTCCCTGTTGCATTATCTGGTTTATTAGACGATTGACACAAAATTCTTTTCAGATTCAACTTATTCTTGAATCTGAACTTTGGTCGATCTCCTACTATTTCCCTAATGTTGGGGTCGTTCACTAGGACCTCCAGTGTCTATCAATGACCTCATAGATCTTATTGTTATCCATGGTGTAAAACATAGGTATCCTTAATTCAGGGGAAGGTGTCCTAGCAATGCTTGTTGTCTCTAAATCCACTCTATCTGAGAAAAATGGACTGGATCTCCCTAACCTGAGGGAGTCCATATATTGCAATCCTTCTACTTCATTCGGTCTATAACCTCTTTTCACAAACCTCTGCTTCAGTGTGTTAATTTCTGAGTGATAACCCCCATCCGAAGTATTAAGGTGGGAGACCAGCATCTCTTGTCCTTTAATTTCATTTTTAAAAACATTTTGCGGGTGCATACTACACCGGTGTAATAAAGTGTTCTTATGACATTTTTTCCAGTGGATGCCTGTATTGATGATTCCACTGTCCAATCTTTCAATATAAACATCTAGATATTCTATCCTATTTAAAGAAAAAAATATGGTGAACTTCAAATAATCTGTCATCCTATTCATATGCTCAACAAAATCATGGAGCTGATTTATGTCCCGTGTCCAGATGAAAAAAATATCCACGAAATGGCAGTAGAAAGGGATGAAACTTGTATAGGTGTCCATACAAAATAGTGCTTCCTCCTCCCATGTTGCTAAAAACATGTTGGCATAGCTATTGACACACAAAGTGCCCATAACTATGCCATCCTGTTGTAAATAGACCACCTGGTCAAAGAGGAATGCATTATTCTCAAGGACCACCTCCAAAAATAGACAAATGATGTCTATTTGTCTAATTCCTTATTCACTATGCCTACTCAAATACTTCTTAACCGATTTAACTGAAACTGAAAACAGTTTCTTTTAGATTTATAAAGTTTCACCAGTGGATTAGATGTAGGCGTAGATTTGATTTTTATAACTCTGGATGTCCAGTCATTGTTCATGATCATACCTAATTTGGTGGGAGTTGAATTCATAACTTACTGGATTGCTAGGTGGCTCACAGATAGGACCCAATAAGTCAGGATCATGAGACCACCTCCATCAGGAGACTGGTCCCCAGTGATATACCCCAGGGCTCTCTGTTGGGCCTGCTCCTGTCTGGCATCTACTTTTCAGAAGTCAAGGCTAATGTCAAAGGTTTCTGGCTCACTAAGCTCTCAAATGACTGTAACTTGGGAGGTATCATAGATTCCCCCCCCCCATGACACCAGTATTCTACATGAGGGTCTAGAACAAACAAATGATTGATGCAGAAGCAGCAGATTAAAACAGAATGCAGAGAAATGCATTAAAGTACCCTTTGGGAAAGCATACACCCAAGTTAATTACTTCATCGATAAAACACCCCTGAGTTGACCAGATAGTTGGTGATTTGAGAACATATGGAAACAGTAATCTGGCATTCAACCAACACATAGCTAAGATAGTAAGAAAATAATTCTATGTCGCCTAACTCATAAGCAAGTATATAGCATCCAGGTCTAAAGAAGTAATAGCACCACTCTACTGAGCCCTTATCAGACCTATCACTGAGTATAGTACCCCCTTTGGCATGTACCTAGCCAGGTACTTGCAAGAGCTGGAATACCTTCACACTGGAGCATCCAGGGTATGAATTCCCTGATCTACACAGATTGCTTTAAGGTCATCTTTCTGTATTCAGTCTCCTGCATGTTACTGAGTAGCAGTCTAAGCCTAGCATACAAGATGTCCTCAGATCCAGCTCTGGTGGAACTCTTGCACATTTGCAAGACAAACAACACCAGGAACACTAGATCCAAGGACCTGAACTTCATCTGCAACATAAATAGAACTTGCTGGAGGGACTGATATGTGTCTCAAAGTATCCCCGAGCCATGGAATAATCCCCATCTACTTGAAGAAGATTTCATCCCTGACCCTGTTCAAAAGAAACCTTGATCTCTGGATGGGAAATTGCAAATTCACCCCCAGCCTGGCCTCCCTGTCTCTGATGGACAGAGGTTGATAGTAAGTAAATTAATCCTTGGCTAACATACCCCCACACGCAAACACCACACACACCACACACACACTCACACACACACACACACACACACACACACACACACACACACACACACACACACACACACACACATGCACACACGCACACACGCACACACACACACACGCACACGCGCACACACACAAACACATAATACCTCCTTACTAACATACTCCACCTTATAGTTGTTCAAGGAACTCTGAGACAAAACTGGGTTGACTATACAGCTGAGCTTGTAAAGACCCTGGTAGTCATTAACTTAGTATGATGAACCTATGAACCTATGCCTGTTATGTATGAGCATATATAGACTAGCTCATTTTAGAGCATTTTATACTGATTGACATTGATTGCTATAGCCAAAGATTGGTAGACTCACTTTTAAAAATTAAGTAATTTTTGACTTGAAGTGAAAGCATTGCCAAATATGGAAGATATATATTTAAACATTCGTTTCCAGTACTGAGTATATTGCATTCTACAGTTTTAAGAGAGTCCATGGTGTCTGCTGCATAGCAGCTTCTTATAGGCGCTCCACAGGGAGATGAACACTTTGACAAGAAAGTTCCAGATAAACTAAAAAAAGTGAGTTTCTTTGCTTTAAGATACCTGCATGCAAGACTTTGTATTTATAGCATTCCTTATATTGCTCAGTTTGATTACTCTAGAAAATGAGTACCTGAAGATGTAAACAACAAGATACATCTATGCAAAAACTCATTCGGCAGATGATGACTTTTTTAGGAGATGACCTTTAAACTCGATAACCTTTGCTATCAAAAGGGAATATACACAGGAAAAGCACAGTGAAAAACTGATAGTCTCAAAGAATTATTGATCAATAAGGAGAACTGATAAAACACAAAAGAAAAATCTGTTTCATTAATATGTTTTATTATAATAATTTAAAGTAGGATTAAGCTTCAAACAATTTTAAACAAGGGTAAGCCAGTTCTCTTACTAGTAGCATGATAGTATAAGTTTAATTAACTGCTATGTTCATATAATAATCTTTAGAATTAAATCATGATTTCAATGTAGAGCTGATATTAAAGATTTAATTAATATATTTTGATATATAATTGGATGTTTGCATTCATTCTGGCAGTTTAGTGAGCTTATGTTCTACGTTTTACTAGTTATAGGCTTGAGCTTGCAGTATACTTTAAGCTTGTCTAGCTTAAATGTAAAATTTACTTGCATGATAAACTTTTGAGGGTTATGAGGCACTTTGTCTTTTCACAGGGTGCCTTTTTACCTCAGAAGTATGGTAATGGCTGAACTTTTTGATTTGCAATGGTCACATTGAGACTAGCAATTATCTGGACTTAGAATGGAAAGAAAATAAGTGTTTATACTTGGAGACAGAAGTTTTAAAAGAATGGATTGAATTAAAAGAATAAAGGGTAAAATGAATGTAATTAAATGAACAACTGTAAGAGGTCTTTTGCTGAGCTACACTGAAACATACACAATGGTATGTGAAGCTTTTAATTTCCAGCTTTATTAAATGAACAGTAGGGATAAAGCTGTCTGCATTACATTTATAGATTTAGTTTTGTAAAAGAGAATTAGGTAATTGTTTGATTATCACAAAACAATCTGTTTCAGAAGAGGCTTACTGTGATATAAAAGCCTTAACTTGGAAGGTTTCCACATCATAGTAAAGCTTTCCAGTTCAGTGACCACTCTCACACTATAGTTGCCACGTGCTTGTAGCTGTAGTGAAGAGCGGTTTTGCTGAGGAAAGTGCTTACTAATACAGCAGGCTTGTTGAGTGGCTAATGCTCTTTAGACATGTGCTGTCCCACAGAGATGGCAGCAACTCGAGATTAACTTAACAAAGTGACTCAGAGAACCATTTGCAAAGTTATCATTTAAATAGGAATAAAAAAAATAAATGCCATGTTCTGACAGCATTTAATTATTCATGTCTGAGGAAATAGTCAAGGTATGGATAAGCATAGCAAGGTGTGTGTGTGTGTGTGTGTGTGTGTGTGTGTGTGTATGTGCGTGTGTGTGCGTGTGTGTGTGCTTGTGCGTGTGCGGCTGTGCGAGTGTGTGTGTGCACGCACACGTGTGTGTGCACATGCGTGTGTGTGTGTGTGTGTGTGTGTGTGTGTGTGTGTGTGTGTGTGTGTGTGTGTGTGTGTGTGTGTGTGTGTGTGTGTGTGAATTGTTTAACAGTACAATGATAATAAATTCAGAGACATGGTAATATACTGCCACTGAGGTGTTTCCCTGTGTGGCTTTTCTATTTCCCTGAATCAGAGATGCTGTCTGTTGTGCTAATTGCCCAACTTGTACTGACAAATTAGTGCAGGTGGGAGGAATCTTTGTAAGTCCTAACTACCAACAGACATTGCACTTCATATTTAGCATTACTGTTTTCTACTAATGACAAAAGTATTGCACGCACACACACACACACACACACACACACACACACACGCACACATATGTTTATCTACACATATATATATATATATATATATATATATATATATATATATATATATATATATATATATATATAGATCTAGTTCAGTCGATCGAACGTTTACAAGTTCGAACCACATATGGCCAAGATCATATGTTCGAACTCTTAAATGTTCGAACACTAAAGTAGAAATGTCACACCCCCACACCCCCCTTACTTAAATATGCCAACTCTGAGATTGTACTATATTGCGGAAATGGGAAATCTTCCCTTTCCGTTTTGTACGGAGATCTCCATTCAGTCCAATTGGACTTTTGCATCGAACTTGTAAACATTCGAGTGACCGAAGGGGATGTATATATATATATATATATATATATATATATATATATATATAGATAGGTATGCAACCATTGTTCAAGCTACACATTAGTTGATCATATGTTGGCAATATCCAATTGAAAGTAATAAAGTTGAACTTATTACAAATCATGGAAAGACTACAGGTTTTTCAACCATAAACCCTAAGGCTCTGAGCTAAAAATAAGAATGTCTCCAATTACGCTCCTAACAATCCACTTCTTTCTTTTAAGTGCACACATTTTAAGTGTTATTTTACTGGGGTACAAAGAGGGACTGTGCCACCTACACTCCAAAGAGTATAAATATGCCGATGCTGCTGATATTGCCCAATAGTGGTGAAAGGAGATATTTCTTAAGCTCAGTAATATGTAACCTCATGTCATACAACTGTTGGATTATTCAGATTGGGACTTCACATCCATCAGGTATTAATAAGCAGCTAAGCATGTGCTTTTTTTCTGATAAATCACAAGCTATTTCTGCATTACTGAAGTGGTACAAGTTATTCATTTCAGTGTTACTATTTTTATTTAGAAATTTAAAAAAGCATTGACTATGACATGATCAATCATGATTCATCAAGTGTCTTCTCTTTCAAATTATTTTGTTATCAATGCAGGGTGAATGCAACTCTTTTTTATAACACATTGGATGCGCAGCATAACATACAGAGAAACTATTTATGGACATTTTAAGTAATTTTCAGTATTATTAGGATGCCTGGTAATTGATTAAGATTATTAAACACAACACAAAACTGAGTGCTGAGATTTGGTGGGATTTGTTAATAGATACACACACACACACACACACAGGCACACACGCATATGTATTTTTATATATATATATATATATATATATATATATATATATATATATATATATATATATATATATGTATATATATATATATATATATATATGTATGTATTATATATATATATATATATATATATATATATATATATATATATATATATATAAGTATGTTTTATTATCAAGATGTTTGAATGGTCTTTTTGTGGACTACAAAACAAGTAATCTATGTTAGTCAACGGGCAGGCTAGCTGAATATTTGTGGTTCATGAGATTATTCAACTGTTTGCAGTATAGATTAATGGGAAAATTGTTAGCAACAGGGATACTGCTTATTTCTGAAGAATCATTGTCATCTGAAATGTTTGAATAATGCCCATCTTTATTGTGCCTGTATTTGTTTTCTCCTTTTCTGTGCTTCCTAGCCCCAATAAAAAGGCAGCAGAAGTAGATGGAAAACTAAGTGCATTAATATTAGACCCACTAGCATGAGCATGAATGTGCCCTGCATCAATAACAATCACAGGTGAACCCCCTCAGTGGTATAACTATGAAAGGGAGAGGAGACATTAAATGCAAAGTAGAACAGATAGCTTTTTCCATGTTTCCTTTTGGAACAGCCATCCTGTTCTGCATTGTCAAGGTTAAATCACACATTCTCTTTCGATGGCTCTGAAAGGGGTTGCCTCACCGTCTAGAAATAATTTCCTTGACAAATCTCTACATTCAGACATTAAATTTACTTAAAAGTCCAGCAAAATCAGCAACTGCAGAATATTTATTAATCTCAGTGTGACACTCTTGTAATACTTTTCTTATGGACAGAGGACATCAGTAAAAAAGAATTATCCTATTTAACAATGCCCACCACAAATCCACAGCTACCTGTCTACTATCTAGCTATCCATATGACACTTGGGACCTAAACTGTTTGGGATGTGTGGATAGGCTTCTAAGTGCTCTAGTGATTATTGGTAGCAACCTAAGAACCTATAATAAACATTAAGTTATATCTTGTTCCTTCTGATAATGTTTTAATAAAACATTATTCTGATAATGTTCTAGTAAAAGATTACAAAATTCATAGAATAAGACTCTTGAATTAAAAAATAATGTATGTGTATCATGCAACTAATTCTAGTTATGTTATAAATTGTATCATACAAATGTTAAACATTTGATTTATTAACATATATCAAAAAGAGGGTTTATTTCATTTTTCCTTATCTCTTACACTGGGGTTTAGAGAAGGAGATAACATTAAAAATGTCACAGATGAATACAAACGGATTGCCATATTTGTTTCATTGCTTTACATGCTTTCCTTTTCCCCAATAGATAACATAATTTGCAATTTCAATATCGAGCAGGTGACATGTTATTGATTCAGTGTATTAGGCAATTTGCATTTTAAAAGACACATATATGAATGAGTTGAGATAAGGACTTAACCAATTTTTTTGAAATTTATAAAATCCACATTTAGCTTCTTCTATGAATCACTTATATTTAACTCAAATCCACATTTGGCTTTTTCTATGAATCACATATTTAACTCAAAGAACACACAACTTACTGAGTTAAACAAGTTGTGATGAAACCTACCAAACAAAGTTAAATTCAGTGTTTTTGCCGATGGATTGGCAATCCTCCTGAACCCCAATGTGGAAGGAAATCTTTGCACACCCCCATCATATCTATTATAACTCCACTATGGCATAAACATGAAGAAAGAACAAATCTCCCAAATCAAATGAAAACCTGCCAGCACAGTCCCATAAAGAGCATAGACAGTGATTCCCTATAAAAATGTGATTAGTAAGTTTAACTTTGGAGAGTAGAACTCATTGAGTGGATCACTCATGGAGCAGAGGCTCATTAAAGCATAGGGAAGCACATTAAATGAAATATCAGCATCTTCAACTCTGTCTCAGTTATACAATGGCACTGATTACCTAATCAAAACAGTTTCTGCAAATCTAACACATACAGATGAAACCAAGATTTTAATTGTTTGTGTCTTTCGGCTTTTCCCGGTTAGGGGTCACCACAGCGGAACTCCGGTCCGCTAATGATTGGCAGTAGAGTTTTACGTGCTGTCTTGCCAGGCCTAATGCACAACCTTCAATGAAGGAATGCCCATTCACGCATGTCGTCACACAGAAGACGCTCTGAGAATCGAACGGGCAACGTCTAACTGTGAGGCGACAACGCTCAGATAAAAATACATTGTGATCTTTGACTGGAGAATTTCCACCTGATAATTCTTGCTTTAGCAGTTCTACATCATTCCACTTAAGATAAGAATATATAAAATAAAAAAGTACTTTTCTGGAAGTGTTAGATTGAAATAAAAGATGACTTGCAAATTATTTTATGATTGTTTAGATAAAAATTTCAATTGTTTGCACAAACATATGGCCTGATAGGTGTTAATTAATTAAATAATTGTTTGTTTTATTCAGTGCTGTAGTAACAATTCTCATTACTAAAGACAGCTATAACTTTTTTAGTCTTTTAGCAGTGGCTAAGTAGATAATTATGAGGAACTGGAAACAACTGATTTTCCTTTATTTTCAGAATTGTTTAACATGACCATTTTATGGAAACAACTGATTTTCCTTTATTTTCAGAATTGTTTAATATGACCATTTTATATATATATATATATATATATATATAGAGAGAGAGAGAGAGAGAGAGAGAGAGAGAGAGAGAGAGAGAGAGAGAGAGAGAGAGAGAGATGAAAAGGAAAATATTCAAATGAGATCATATTTGGTCCAATCTTTTTCATTGTATAAATATAAAGATGGCATGTTGTGAATATATCAGTTTAATAATTGTTAGATGAAGTATTTCAAGGCAACAAGCACACAGATATTCAACATAAATTAATGCAGTATCACTTCTTGTATTTATTGTATATAGTTAATCTTTGATCAATAATATGATGTGTGTTTGTTGCTAAATTATTTGTTCAGAATCTTGTTTATTAAGTAATTGTTGTGAGACTGTCATTGCCAAATAATTCAATGAAATGTTTCTGAAAACTAAATAATGTATGCTTTTTTAATTTGTGCCCATTTTGTCACTATTTATTTCACATCATCTACACTCAGCATTAATATTTTTGGACTTTATGCTACTTACTATCTAACTTGAATTAAAACCTTAGAATGACTTTCAGTGAAGAAAAGTGAAACAATTGTCTAATTGCAGCTTGCCAAAATTTTTAACAGTCAGTATGTGGAAGCGGCAATAGCTCGTAAGAAGAAACTTGTAACGTTTTTGAAAAACTATATATTACAGATGTCTGTCTGAGTATTACTAGAATATTTTTCTAACATTTTACTTACTAAATTCTAGAATCCTTTAATATATGTCTTGTCACTGTCTTCCATTCCTTAATTAAGTACTACCTTCAAGCTGTGGACAATAGCCAAATGAGGTGCTCCTGACATTAGAAGTTGTAGTGGGAACATAATCATTAAAAAGAATCACTTATTTGGGGGAACGAAAGGAAGGAAGTCATATCATACCATATCATCACTATGCCTATTCTACTGAGGACTAAACAGACTGCATGATAGGACATTCAAAGATTTTATTTAGCATCAAATGTAGAACAGCCTCCACTATCACATATCATTTCGATTTTAAGTATTTTGGAATGTTTCAATAAAACAAATGCCAGTGCAGTCACACAGAATCAGAAATATAAACAAATAAAATAAAACTGCACAAACTCAGATAGCAATATGAAGCCTAGTTCAGTTAAAAAGTAACACAAAAAAATTCCAAAGATAAGCACTTTTGTTTCCTTACCATTAGATACTTCATCAGATAAAAGTTATTAAAACAATCTTCAAAATAAATAATTTATCCAAAAAAAAAATCTCCTGCCCCAATTAACATTGATTTAACACTGGTTAAAGGTGATTCTTCAAAAATGCTTTAACGTTTAAATGGACTTTTAACCACTTAAATACATTTGCATTTGACAGTACTTTTCACATATACTATTTGTAGTCTAGTGCACTGGTAATATCTCCACTTCTAATATCCATGTTAAGAATAAATAGCACATAAACTAAACAAAACCATGTATTTTTTTAGCATTCATCGAAACAGTATATTTGTGCTCATAGATGCTTTTGGTTGTCCTACCAATATAAAAGGCCATAAACACAGAAAGCAGCATATTCCAAAGATGATGTCACAATATGAGCAAAAGATAATTTAATGAATAATTGGTTAAGTTTTTGGTGTTATTCCAATATTTGTCAGCCTGAGGCGATATGACTGATAGACCATACTGCTTCACCAGGAATGGGCTGCATCTGTCCCCCCTAGGGTTTTAATTATTGGTAAAGACATTGGGCCAGATTCACGAAGGCTTGCACGGAGTCTAAGAGTAGTGTAAGACTCCATGCAGCCTTCGCGATCCAGGAACAGCCCAAAGTCCGTGTAAGAGTCAAGCTAAAATGGCTCTTACACGGAGTGGGCGTGGATAAGCTAATCACCTCACTTGCAGCTGAATAGCATGCAAATGAGGATGATTAGAGATCCAGGAAGCCCAGAACAGCCCGTGTAAGAGCCGTTTTAGCTGCAGAAATGTACTCAGTTGACAACTGAGTATGTTTCTGCAAAAATGGCAATGGAGCCATGTCAGCTCCAAATAAAGGGTGCATATGTGTCAGGCAGCATGCCAATGGCCAAATATGTGGCCATTGGCAAGGTAACCTGATGCAAATATATGAAAAATATAATTTTTTTTTCGCGATTGCCGATGTTTAAACCAGCGCAGCCCGTGCAAACGGGCGCTGCATAGAACATAAAAACGAAGGTTTTAAACCCACAAATGTGGGTTATATGCAATACATGGAATGTCAATGCAGGGACCAGCAGACCAAAACCAACATGGCCACCGTGTAGTGGTTGCTAAGGGGGGAAGCTGAGTCTAAGAGATGTAACTAAGCATTAGTAGGCAATCTGATGCAAATGAGTGTAAGGATACTGAATTCCACTGTCACATAGCAAATGAGCACATTCTGAGTAGTGTAAGAGTTACATAAGGGGGAGGAACAGAGTAGGAGATAGGTGACATCACAGGGGGGAATGGTAGAAAGAAATGCAGTTCATTGGAGGTTAGAGTTACATGACAGATGTCAGACAGATATCATGGAAAGAGGTGTGCCACTAAGTAAGCATGAGAAAGTCAAGAAATGGAAGGTGTACACTGTTGCCTACACCAAAGTTTCTTGCTGGATGTGTATGCACACGTGTGCACGCCACGAAGCGCGAGTAAGGCAGTGTGCACGCGTGTAAGGCAGACTGAGCATGTGGGAGCATGTTGGGAGATGTTTAACACCATTTGCACAGGCGTGCACGCGTTTAAAACCGAATAAGCAGATTCTGAACTGTGTAAGTATGTGTGCATGCATGTAAGCCACTGTGAGCGTGTTTCTGCTGGTTTGCACACGGCTCCTCCCTGAGGAAACAGAAAGGAAAAAGGAAGCAACAGATGTAGTAGGAAGTTAGCAGGGAATACTGCTGGAGCTAGCAGGTGAAAACAATTACATGCAGGCAATTACACAGGCAGAATAGTAGCCCAGCACAGCACTTAAAACTCTGCAAACAGCAGTGCAGAATGTTTCTCTCAAGAGACACTGCAAGACAGGAGTTAAGTTATCAGAAGTGAAAACTGAAAAAGCTGAACTCAGAGCAGAAATGTTAGGGGCTGCCATAGCTGTCATAATGAGACATAGGCGACTTGCTGAGGGTGGTGACAATGCAGATGCTGCCAGACAACCCACAGTGAGGAGACGGAGAAGAGTGTACAGGCCCAGGGTCACCTACCACGGGTTACATGAGCTGGAGATAGTAGAGCACTATAGAGTGGACAGAGACCTCCTGCAGCAAATAGTGGAGCTGTGCAGGCCATGCCTCACACACAGAACCAACAGAGTGGAACCCATCCCAGTGGAAACCAAGGTATGTGTTGGCCTAAGAATACTAGCAACAGGTACCTTCCAGAGACCAACTGGTGATATGATGGGGATATCACAGGCATCAGCCTCCAGGGTACTGCACCAGTTCCTGGATGCCATGTCAGCACATGTCGGTGATCATGTATATTTCCCCAATGCCCGTGAGGTATTGGCCAGCACTATGCGTCTCTTCCAGCAGAAAGCGGAATACCCTGAGGTACTGGGTGCAATCGACTGCACGCACATACGCATCAAAGCACCAGCCGGTGAGCGGGGTAGGGCATACATCAACCGCAAGGGCTTCCCCTCCATCAACTGCCAGGTCGTGTGTGATGCCCAGGGCATAATAATGAATGTGTGTGCTGGCTGTCCTGGGAGCTACCACGATTCCCACATCTGGCATTTGACGCAGCTGTACCAGACATTTGCCAGTGGGGACATCCCGCACGGACACCTAGTGGGGGATGCAGGTTATGCACTGGAGCCGTGGCTGATGACACCCATCAGAAATGCACACACACCTGAACAGGAACGCCATAATGAGGCACACGCACAAACACGTAATGTAATAGAGCGTGTGTTTGGGCTGCTCAAGTCACGGTTCCGTTGTCTGGACACATCTGGTGGAGCCTTGCAGTACACACCAACTACATGTACCCAAATTGTCATGGTATGTGCTATGCTACATAATATGATCTTGCAAAAACAGCTGCAGCAGGACCAGCATAGGGCCAGGCCAAACAGCCCCCCACCATTGCCAAGGCCATCACAGGCAGAGCGTGACTCAGAGGAGGAACAACCTGAGCCTGCCCCAGTAGGCAGAAGGAGGCGTGCCCAGTATGCCCTGGCCTTGGCAAAGAGGCAACGCATAGCACATACACTGGCTCAGTAGGAACCCTGGGAATGATTCCCCTCTCTGACTCACTCATATAGTATCAGGGATGCCTAACATGACACAACCTGCTCTCAAACATGTACAGGGAAGTGTAATATGCGCATCCGACAAAGACAGCCCTGCAGCACCACCTGAGGCATGAATGCTATGTGTTAAGTTATGTAACACCATGTACTATATGCACACCCGAGGACCCTGACTAACATCCTACCCTCACCAAGCATCATGCCACAACATGACAATGAGATGATCAAGTGCAACAATTGACTGAAGTATCGCAGTTAGTCAAAGGGGATCCAATGTGTGCCAGTCTGGGATGACATGCTGAGCATGACATGATGCACCACCTGCTAGGACTGGCATGCACCTATCAGTGCAGGCCGTATGGATACTGGCAAAGGCTGTTGTCACCCACAGTGTGCCCTGAATAGGTAAGGCTCAAAACACAAACCTATCTCCATAGGTATCAGAAGGGATAAGAATAAGATAAGGGATAAGTTGAAACAGCAAGATGCATGCAGTCTAAACTCACCCAGTATGGAGAATGTTGATATCTGCGCTGTAACAGAAAACTGAGGCAAGGCTCACAACAGCACCCTAACACTACCAGGTTACACCTCATACTGTGCTGTACAGCCTCAAAACCTGGAACAAGCTACAAAAGGAGGGTGACTAGCAAGAATTGTCAAGGATAACCACACCCCCATGTCGGTACCACAACAAAAAGCAGCATGGACTAGCCACGCTCAAGTAACAGTGGCTAAAACTGCCCCCCAGTTTATAGCCTGCTACAGACTACTGTCCCAACACGAGGAACTGCATCCGGCCTATGCTGGAATACATGAATATATCAAATCCTCCAAACCACATTATATTGGGTGACTGCAAATACCCAGACATAGACTGGGAGCATTATACTAGCTCCAACAGTGTAGGACAAAAGTTCATAGAATCCATAAACCAAAAGGCCCAGGAACAACGTACCGCTCCCACAAGAGGGGTAAGCATACTGGATGTGATAATCAGCAACATGGGTACTGGATGGCAAGATGAGAAGTGTATTGCTCACTGGTAAAACCAGACCATAGAGTAATCACACTGGATATACAAATCCTGACCACAGTCCCTGGCCAGAAAACCACAGTTGAAAACATGTGTTAAGCAATATTTGCACTCCTCCAAACTGATGTGGAATCCATTAAAGGTCCCGTGCAGGTGCAAAATATGGGCCACACCTCAGAACCTGTAATACAGCCATTCCATGAACACTGCCAGGAATGCTTGGATTATGCAGTCCTGAATTAAAACAAGACACAAAGCCATACACACAGAAATCTGGCATGGTGGACACCAGCCATAACCAAACCATGCAAGAGAATGAGGAAGCTACTACATGATAGAGCAAACATAAACAATGAAGTAATCACTGATCAGTAGTATGGCAATAAAATCTGTCCACACATACAATCCACTAAGGCCAGCCACAACAAGTGGAATCTGTGAATCCTGAGGCAATGTTACACCTGCCCCAAGTACACAGACAACCCCCAACTCCACCCAAGAAATACAAATATATGTGAGAGATGCAACCATCTATCCAAACTGGAGGCTGAGCTCCCTCAACTCAGTACTCCCAAAACAAGTCAGGAGGAGAAGGTAACCACACACACCACAAACACAGTCCCACATAGACCTATCACAACTGCAAACCAAACACATAAACACAGAAAAACATTCCCAGAGGCACAAATTACAAACACAGCACACCAACAGAGGTCTCTAAAGCAGACACCCAATCAAACAACCTCCAAACATAGCACATGCAACACATAGTACACAAAGCTGGTGTGCCAAACAGTCACAGGCCAGAAGGAGAAACAACATGCCTGATACAGTTGTAATAGGTGACTCCATAGTCAGACACACTGCTGTCCCGCACAACAGACTGAACAAGGGAAAGGGTACAGTAAGCTGCCTGTAGGCTGCCACAATATGCCACATAACAGAAGTATGTAGGTCACTCCAAAGCAAGTAGAAATATGATGCAGTCATAGTCCATGCTGGTGTGAATGACCTGAGATGTACCGCCCTAGACTACATGAAAAGAGACATAGATGAGCTATCTGATTATGTAGTCCAGACCGGTATGACACTCACCGTTTGCAGCATCCTACCCTTGCCAAGAATAATGCCACAGTACAAACACGGAATGATCAGTCATAGCAAGTGGCACACTTACTGGTGTCAATCCAAGGGGATCCAATGTCTGTCTGCTTGGGATGTCATGCTTGACAAGCCACGCAGCTGTTCTTGGGATGGCCTGCACCTGTTACCCCTGGGCGTCTGAATATTGGATAAGGCCTTTGCCACCTCCATAGAGCCTTTTGTAGGCAAGGCTGAAAAGACTGACCCACCACCCTAGAAAACATAAGTGGGAAGAAACATAAGGGAAATGCTGACCAATGCCAGATGTGTACACCCCAATATGCATGCTCCCGAGGCCATCCCCAGTATGGAGAACATCGATGTCTGTGCAGTGACAGAAACCTGCTGCAAGCCTCCTGACAGCACACCAGCACTACCAGGTTATACCACGTATCACGTGTCATGGCCCCAAAACCTGGAACAAAATATAAAAGGAGGGTGAGTATCCATAGTCAGCACAGACACCCATACGTCCAGGTAACTGACAATGCACAAGGCATTGGAGTTCACCCATGTGCAATTAACTGTAGGCAAGACTGCTGTACAGTCTGTAGCATGCTACAGACCACACTCTCACACACAATAACCCCACCCAGCCGTCCTGAAGACACTGGACATTATGAATGTCCCACCAAATACCAAACAAGGTACCACAAATTACCACATAGGTGGTAAACCATTATGTATGGAAGGAGTAACCAGGGACCTAGGGACACAAGTGGACAGTAACCTGTTATGTGACACCCACATTGCCAATGTGGCTAGGAAGACTGTCTACATTTGACACCGTATCAGGAAAGGATTCACATCTACGTCAACAGAGGTCATTGTGCCCCTATACTTTTCTCTAATCACACCCATAATCTAGTACAATGCCTCATATGGGATGTACCTTACCTGACACCTGCAGCAGTTAGAAAGACCTCAAAGGTACCTCACCAAGAGGATAAAGGGTCTCAAATATATGTCATATGCTGCCTGGCTGTAGACACCCCAGCTGAATGCAGTCACATACTGCCTACACAGAGGCATTGCATGCCTGTTGTAGGAGGCCATGCCCAACACAGGAGTAATGGACATGCTCCACCCCAGAAAACTCAAATCCATCGGAGCTGTGAGAGTGAGAGATGTCAACCTCAACAAATAATGAAATAGGATGTGCTGGTGGGACAGATACATAATCCAGAGGCTCCCCACACCCTGGACCAGAATCCCACTCCATGTTAGGCAGAGCCATTCACTGACACTCTTCAACAGGAATCTTGCCAAGTGGATGGATGATTGTAGAGTTACACTGGGGGTCTTCACTGTGTCATGTCCAGACAGAGGCACAGCAAAGCAAATCATAAATGGCCATAATATTCACATAGCAAAGGGTGGCAAAAGCCACACACACTCTGGCTAGGCTAACAAATGCCCTAGGGTGGATAGCCTAGTATGAACCTATGAACCTATGAACCTATGAAGATACAAATTGTACAGGACACTAAGGATAATCCCAAGGCTTTCACAACTGATGGTAGGAACCATGTTGGGAATTCACAGATATGCCCTGAATCACACAAATATCACAAACACACACACATATTGCCAACACACATCCTGACAGGTGCAGTGCAACCCCCCCCCCCCCCCGAATGCAGAATATCTATCCCAGCAGACTGCTGGCCCCCTGACATTGCAGATGCTGAGGTAACAGCCAACATCTACAAAGCAAAACACACAGCAGCAATGGTATGAGATGGTGTCCTGGGCTTAGTGCAACATGGACTCCAAGATGAATGGAATGCCAAACCACTCTAAGAGCAGTGTACAACAACAGTGGTCCTTCTCAACAAAGGTGTTGCCTGAATGGATACTGAAAACTACTACCCCAGAATCCTGAGAAGCTCGGTTTGCACAGCTATGGAAAGGATCAGCATGTACCACAGACATAAAGATATTGGGGACCTACTGACACCGGACCCAACCCAGTGTGGCTTTCTCAAGTGCAGATCCTGCCCCTAAACATGTTTGACTCAATTGAAACAGTCATTAAGGTCATTGATGAGGGCAATGTGGTCCACACAGTGTAGCTGGACCTTGCAAAGGCTTCTATACAATACCCTACGTGTTCATTATAGATAGGCTCACCAGCTTAAATATAAACCCACATGTCAGTAGAGGGGTTGCAAACCAGACCAAGGACAGAACAGACATGGTCAGACATGCTGCAGCCATGTCAGACTACAAACCAGATATAACTGGCATCCCACAAGGCTTTGTCCTGGGATCACCCTCATCTGGTATATATGTCCCATAGGTACAGGCAAACAAGGAAGGACTGTGTCCGAACATGTTTGCAGAGGACTACAAACTGCTCACCACATATGATCCACCAGCTGACACAAGCATCCCACAAAAGGGCCACATAGAAACAGACAACTGGTGCCATAGCCATGTCAGCAAGCTAATTGCAGAAACGTATAGTCAACCCCGTGGATATACAGTAAGTGCCCACCAATTACCACATAGGTGTTAACCCATTATGTAGTTAACATGTAATGAGAGACCTGGGGACACAAGGTGATAGATATCCTGCATTGGACAAACATGTGCTGTAGTGTTTACAAAAACATACCATATACCCACTTAATCATGAAGGCTGTCAGATCTAGATAAGGGGAGGTCATTGTGGCTCTGCAGTCATCCTTCATCAGCGGTACAATTGACTACAATAGCCCCTGTGGGATGTATCTCAGCAGACACCTCCATCAACCGTAAAGTCCCCAACAGTACCTCATCAGGAGTATCAAAGAGCTTGCACAGATGCCATGTGTTGCCTGTGTTGCTGGCATCAATAAACATGCTGCACCTTGTACAATCTGAATGGCAGTGAGCTATGCACATGAGAGACCTGAACCCCAGCACTGACTTACATAGGACAAGCTGTACTGTGTGATCCATAACACAGAAGCCACCCCCACCCATGAGTGAACCCCCAGTACAGGCTACCCATAGAGTCACTTATCAATCTTCCTCAATAGGAATCCTGATGAGTGGATGGGAGATGGTAGATTTATCCTGGGTATCACTGTCATGTCACAGGTAGACAGAGGCACAGTATACTAACCATGACATATGTCATGGCAAACTCCACTTACAATGTGTGTTGAAGGACAAACACACTCTCCAACTAGCATTAGACATGGACTAGGGCACATCGCTAGTGTTTGCAAATGTACACCTATGTTGTGGAATACACTACCAATGTTGGACAAGCCTGGTTTAAGTAGTTCATATCTGAACAGAATGCAACATGGTCAGATGTACACAACTGGCCCCTAACCAGGCTGTTGTGCCCACTATCGAAATGTAAAGCAGTGATAGCAGTAAAGCCCAGGATACTGTCCACCACAGTCAAAGTGCTACCAGTACACTATACAGTACTACAGTGTTAGGTCAGTGTGAAAGGATGTTGACAACTGTATGCAAAGTATCCCATGCAAACACTGCAGGCACAGTATAATCCCGTTGTGTTCACACACAAAGCAGTTGTACAGTAACTACACAACATGACACACAACACACAACCATAAACGGGTGATATTTGTTGAAGTTCACACTCATCCACAAATGTGGTGGGCTGCAGAGTCCAACATATGGAATGCTCACACTGGGCATGCTCACACACTTTGATAAATGAGACATATGTCAGACAACATGCCATGGGAAGGCTGAACTGGGCATGCTCACACACTTAGGCCAAATCTCGGTTTAGCAGTTGGACACACATATCTGGTATTTTTATGTGTTATTCCAGGAACCAACCACATTACAGCAGTCTGCCCAGTGCACACAGTTAAATGACTACAGAGACATACGTGATATAGTGGATCCCTCCCATGTGCAAACATCTTACACAGATGCACAAGTTGTTCATACAAACAGGGAATGCTATGGCAATAAAGATGTGCAAACAGTCTATCAGCAACAAATAATGTGCATTTGCAATTAAACATATGGGTGTAGAGGTCAACACTAGGCTGTTTGCCCTAGGGAATGACAGCTTAGCCAGAGTGTGCTTGGTGTCTGCCTCTCCACAGGATGCACATTCCCCTTTCTAAACACAGATGATGTCAGCACCCTATAAGTACAGCAGGAGAAAATAAACTTCTCAGTAATGCGAATAGCGCGCTCTGCTAATGCGTCCGTCTCAAGTGTCATAACATAGTTAGGTAGGGGTTTCAAATGCTCAGTGTGTGTGTGTGTGTTTGTGTGAGTGGGGTTGGTGTGTGTGTAAGTCTGTGGGAGAGAAATGTCCCTTTTGGCAACTAGGAAAACACACTACAGGATGCACATTCCTTTTCTAAACACCGATGATGTCAGCACCCTATAAGTACAGCAGGAGAAAAGAAACCTCTAAGTAATGCGAATAGCGCGCTCTGCTAATGCGTCCAGTCTCAAGTGTCATAACATAGTTAGGTAGGGGTTTGAATCCTGCGAATGGCAAGTGTGTGTGTTTGTCTGAGGGGGGTTAGTGTGTGTGAGGGAAATGTCCCTTTTGGCAACTAGGTGAACAGACTACAGGATGCTCATTCCCCTTTCCAAACACTGATGATGTCAGCACTCTATAAGTATAGCAGGAGAAGGGAAAACTCCCAGTAATGCGAATAGCGCGCTCTGCTAATGCATCCGTCTCAAGTGTCCTACCATAGTTAGGTAGGGGTTTGAATCCTGCGAATAGCAAGTGTGTGTGTTTGTCTGAGGGGGGTTAGTGTGTGTGAGGGAAATGTCCCTTTTGGCAACTAGGTGAACAGACTACAGGATGCACATTCCCCTTTCTAAACACTGTTCAGCAGAAGGCCATGGCTCTGGCACATGTTGTCTGTTGCTATGATGCCCCTTTGGAAGATGCTTGTGTCAGCTGGAGAGTCGATTATGGTGGCCAGTTTGCAGTCATCTGCATATTTGGACAGCCACAGACCGTCCGTGTTGGCCTGTACCTCCAATAAATATATACCAAACAAGAGAGGTCCCAGGACTGAGCCTTGTGGGACACAACTCGTAACTGGTGTGGGGTCTGGCATGGCTCCAGCAATGCTAACCATGTGGGTTCTGTCCTTGAGCCACTGTGCAATCCATCTAGTGACATAGGGGCATATATTTAAGCTGGTGAGCTTCTCTAGAATGCCCAAGTGGGGTATTGTTGTGAAGGCTTTTGCAAGGTCCAGGTAGGCTGTGTGAACCACCTTCCACTCGTCAATGGCCTTGGTGACTGTTTCAAAGAAATCAACCGGGTTAAACCTGGTAGTGCTGGTGTGCTCTCAGTAGCCCTGAACCAGGCATCTGTTACTGCACAGATATCGATGTTTTCCATGCCAAGGAGTGTTTTGGGTGCATGCATCTGGAGGTTTAGACTTCTGGCATTGGGTAGCATTGCTCTTAGTTTCTTATCCCTTGTGATACCTATGAAGGTGGGTTTGTCATTTGAGCCCTGCCTAACATAGGCACTATGGGGGTAGCAAGAGCCTTTGCCAATATCTGAAAGCCCAGGGGTGACAGGTGCAGGCCGTCCCTAGCAAAGCAGGTAGTTCAACAGAAGATGAATGTGTGAAGGTGTAGTGCCTGTGATTAGTTAGCAGTAGCATATATGACTGCTCACGTGGACACATGCCAGGTAAGTCATATGCACTGTGTCACAGGCAATGTACATGTGAACAGGACAAACAGTGACATCCTGTCAAGTGGGACATGGCCATACATATAGTAGGCTATGCAGATGGCACTAGGAGTCCACAGAAGCTCTATAACTATATAATTGCAGGTGTGATCAGTATTCCAGGGTAATTGCAAGCAAACATGCATGCAAACAAAGCTACAGTAAACAGGGCTGCATGTAGTCCATTGTACAACAAACAAGCTGTACCAGTTCCAGTAGGTAACACTGCAAATATGCAGGCACTATGCACATGTACATGGAAATGCACGGGTCAGATGGCTAGGGTCCAGTCTCAGTGCACACAAGTGTACAGACCATGTACTGTCAGGATGTACAATAACTGGATAGAAACCCATGTGCTCATACCTGCAGTAATACACATGTCAAATAACAGACACTGAGCGTTCACGCAGTGGTTCCATACTTAGTAGGATGTATGCTCCCTGGCCTGCCACCACAGTATCCCTGACATATATGGGGACTCTCCCTCCTGTGACAGTTAGTTATGTGTGTTGGGGCTGTCTAGCATGGTATGAGATGTGAGCATGCAGTGCTAGGGTGCTCCTGTGTGTCCTGTACCAGTCGTGTAGTACTGCATACATATCAACATCCTCAAACATCTGCATTGCAGAGTCTAGTGTGGGCAACATGCCACTTGCAATTTACATGTCCATCATTGTGTATTACTACATTCATTACCCTATCCCCTGTGCTACCTATGTATGTAGCCTTCTGTTGACATCATTACCACCAGTATGCCAACATGTGCAGATAATACACTATGGTACCTACCATGGGTGTAGACAACAGGACATGACAATCACACACTTACTGCATCAGGCATGCTGTGATATACCCACAATTAATTCAGCACACAGTACTGTTAACAACATGATACTATTACTACACATCTATGTGGTCACCCTGTGCATCAGCAACATGTTAACCTGTACCTGCACAGTTGTTACAGATTGCAGGAGGTGGCACAGTTTCATCATATGCACAGGGTGTGAACTTGGTATGCCTGAGTCAGCCACCAATACCACCAATTGACATGTATGTGTATGTGTGTTGGTGAGGGACAGCAGTAGAAGGTGGGGCAATGTTGATGCAGTGTGTGCGTGCATGCGGTAGCCCTAGGTGTTGTCAATTCGCATGTGTGCATGGATGCACACAGTTCCACCTCATGGCTGCCATATACTGGTGTTTGTGGACAGCCACAGACTGTATCTGCCAGGTCATACAGATCAGTGTCTCTGGCCACGGACACGGTACCTGTGCCTTGCAGGGGTGCTACGGACCGTATCCAGTACCAACCCAGACTGGGTACTGTCATCAGAAGCAGGTGTTCGTTGACTGGACACAGATCCCTGTCGGGCCTGGCCAGAGCCACGTGCACGTGGTCTCCTGGGGCGGTCTGATGACAGCACAGACCCAGCATTGCTGGGGCTGCTGCTGGCACTATGGGGGTGGCCGCGGCCCTGTTGTCATCCACAACGACTGCCAGCTGCTGCTGTTGCTGGCATACGGCCACGTCGAGGCCTCAACTGCCCACCATCACCCTGGCTCATGGACATGTAGTTGTGGAACCGGTCTAATATGTCCCCACAACGTCTGTCTATGACATCGGTGAAATCACGGATGGCAGCCGCAATGTCACGCATACTGTCAGTAATGGCTGTGTGACATGCTGTCAGCTCCCTCAGACCCTGTCTGGTGTACCGTTCCATACGTGACTGTGCCTGCATGACAGTCCGAAACATAGCTGAGGTTGTAAGACCTCTGTGGGCACGTCTGACAGGGGCAGTATGCCCATGGATGCTCCCACGAGAACTGCTGGACATCTGTCTGTGTGGTACCATCTCTGGGCCATGCCCATGGCTGCTGTGTGGGAAGGCATGTGCCACAGATACCACATTACCCTGGTCAATGCCCAATGTATGCTGTCCATCACCTAGGGACATTGGTGACAAAGGGTGTATTGGCAGGATAACTGTGCGCATTGATGGGGTCGACAGCTGTGTACTGTCAATCGGCTGACCAATGGCGGACCCTGGCATACCTTCCTGTGCCATTACACAGATGTCATCATTATCAGTACCCACGGCACCTGACTCAGGTTCCCTGCTACATGACACCAGAGCAGAAACAGAACCAGTGGGAGGGAAACAGGAAACACAGTTTACAATGTCTACACATTACCAGCGATGCACATGCACAGGTGCACATGCACACATGCACACATGTGCACATGCACACATGCACACATGCACACATGTACACATGTGCACATGCACACGTGCACATGCACACACACATGCACATGCACATGTGCACATGCACACACATGCACACATGCACACATGCACACATGCACACGTGCACACATGGACACATGCACACATGCACACGTGCACACATGCACACATGCACAGGTGCACAGGTGCACACATGCACACATGCACAGGTGCACACATGCACACATGCACACATGCACACATGCACAGGTGCACACATGCACACATGCACACGTGCACAGGTGCACACATGCACAGGTGCACACATGCACACATGCACAGGTGCACACATGCACACATGCACACATGCATACATGCACACATGCACACAGTTTCACACAATTGTACAGTACTCAGTATGCATGATATCAACACACAGACACACCTACATGCATACAAAGAGCACTACTAAGTGAGCCAAATAGTACTATTACTATCAACACTATTACAGGAATTGTTAATACACACTCACCAGCATGGATAGGCTGCATTGCTGTAATACCAGAGGGTCCTGCAGACGTGAAGAAACTAATGTCAGTGGGCACAACTGTGCCATTGTTACTGAGTATGATACAGGTCAGTAGTACAACAGTCGCCTTTCACAGGTCAGCAGCTAATATTGAGGATATCACACTTGCACATTAAATACTATGGTGACAGCTACAAACCAACGACACACCTCACACATGCATTAACTACCAGTGTACACAACAGTCAACTATACATATGGCATATTACCTGCACGTTCACTGTCTTGCCGCTGTGTGGCTCCAGCGTCCATCATAATGCATGTCTGCTGCTGTTGTTGTTGCTGGCGGACTGGAGCCACTACACTCATGAGTAGTCCCTCCAGTCTGGTGAGTGGGGGATGTGTAGCCACCCCACCACCTGTGGTGACCTGTTGCCTGTGGATATCCGACGCACGCTGACGGACATGTCTGATTAAATCACTGCAGTGATGTCGTACCTGCTCATATGTCCTATTATGCGTGCCTATGTCATTTACCCGACGGACAAGGTCTTGCCACAGTGCAGCCCTCTCCTGCTGATTCTGGCTGGTGCGGGAAAAGAGTATTGCATAATCCCGCACCAGGCTCTGGTGTATCTCCTCATCCTCAGCTGTGGAGTAGGTGGGATTCCGTGGGTGGGCCATGTACCTGAGAAAGAAAATAACCTCGTATCAGCAATATATGTCAGCAGAATTTGGCACACATACTACACATGCTACTCGACTGTTATGATACAACATATCTCACATATGTAGCATCTGTCTGTCTATTGGTGGATACACATGTAGATGGCCAGGTATCAGTGCTCAGCCAGCAACTGTGCAACAGTACCTGGCAGACTCAATACGACATACTACCAAACCCCAGCAGTCAGAACACTGATTCAGGTCAAGAGCACCTCCTCACTCTGGGGGTTTGTATCTAGGTACTGTATGGCCTACATCGTCAACTACTGTGAGCTGACCACACACTGATTGCCCTGGATATACATATCCCACCTCCACCACCAGCACAAATGACTATAGTGCATAACATTACAGATACAAACTTTACACTTTGTAATAGTGATATGGTATCCTTTCAGCCCACTGGGCCAGTGGCAGATACAACCCACAATGCTGACCCCTACACAATTGCTTTCTACAGACATCTCCGAGAATTCATGGATCATGCAATCCCATATATGACCAAGACACTCTCCACAAAGGGACAGCATCCTGTCTGGTGGACCCCAGCCATAGACAGATTGTATTACAGAAGATGGAAGCTACTGCAAGACAGAGCATAATTCACTAAAGGGAGGGCATGTCTGAGCAGCACTGGTAAGGATCTATTTTCCATCATACAAAATACATGGGCAACTTTGAGAGGGAAATACAATACAACACAATACATTACATTACAATACAATACTATACAATATGCTATTGCCCCTGGGTCTACAGCAGCATACTGTTCTGCTACCCTGACCATTGTGACACATGTGGTGTGATGGTACCTGCTGCTGTCACACAGTTACACAGGGTGACTCATATGGCATATTACCTATCTGACTAACATTCAGCAGGGGTATGTGTGACATGTACTCATGGGGAGTCTTGCTTCTTAACACTGTGTGGTTTATTGCAGGGTATGTCTTATCTGTGGGTAGGAACTCTTACCTCCACATGTGCAGTCTATTGCAGTGGCACGGATGACACACAGCAGACATTTAGGTTGTGGATGGTGTGAGGTGTTACTATGGTTGTTGGACATCTGTCATGGGTGTGACTTCCATATGTAAATCCGGGAGTGGTAACCTCTATGTGGGTAGCATATGTGTACTCTGTGGTGTTGTCAGTCACTGTGCATTGGTAATGTGTTTGAGTGCATTGTCACAGTGTTGTACATGTCACTGTGTCCTTCTCCATATCTGTAGCTGTCATGTGAGATCCATATCATGGCATCCATTATGTGGTGTGGAGGGGTACACCAACCTACATGTCCATAGCTGACTCACCATGTCCGCTGACACATACCATGTGCAGGTATTCCAGGGATAGTGTGCCACTGTGAATATCATTGGGGCCACTATTGTACACATTTATGACCCTGTTCACCCCTGACACATGCAGTGGTGGGTAGCCAATCACATATCTGGTGGTTACTGGTGTAGGTGATCTGGAATGTGGTATGGTACTCCGGATTTGACACTGGTGTTCACTCCATGCCTTTGTCACCAGGCACCTGTTGCAATACATCTGTACACATGTGCCTCACTCAGAATTTATATACATCTCTCTCTCTCTCTCTCTATATATATATATATATATATATATATATGTATATAGATATATCTATATGTATATATATATATATATATATATATATATATATATATATATATATATGTCCGTATACATATACACATATATATATTGATGTACATATATTGCTATAGATGTGGAGGGGGGCACAGAGGGGGTGTGAGTGACAGAGTGGGTGGGACAGGCTGTGTTGCAGGTCGTCATATACAGTCATACCTGTAGGTAGTCAGATCAGTCTGTCTATGTATATGTATCTACATATCTACATATATCTATATCTGTATGTGTGCATTACATAGATATGTTTGTACAATATTCTATCTACATCTGTCTATGTATTCCTACATCTCTCTCTCTATGTATGTATACATATATGCATATATATATATATATATATATATATATATATATATATATATATATATATATATATATATACATATATATATATACACATACATATGTTGACATACATACGTATCCATATGTTAGACAGGTATATCAACATATTTGTCTACCATACTGTATACACACACTAACATACTGCTAAACATACATAACTGTGTAACCCTACTTTTACATGGCACTACAACCTACAATCAAACAACATTGATATGTGCACATAGATGCTCTCACATACAAATGTATGTACAGCCTTTACTGATAGTTGCTGTATGTCCCCTGCCCTTTACACATCTTCATATACATATGGATACAGACCAATGACACATATGGAGGGTTCACAGTATGTAGACCTTTATAGTATTACTTTACATTACCTGTGTTTGTCACAGCTGCTTGTGTTGCTGTCTGGTTCTCTGTCTTGCTGCTCCACTTCCCAGTTGTCAGCTTTCAGGTAGCTGTTGCTGAACAATTTGTTTCTGTCTGCTTAATTGCAGTTTTCTCTGTCTCTGTCTCTGTCTCTCTCTCTCTCTCTCTCTCTCTCTCTGTCTGTCTCTCACGTCCTTCTCAGGGTGCAATGAAAGTATTGCATGCGTGAACATGGAGTACAGCATACTTTTGTAGGTATATGCATATGCCCATGTGATGGCCTCTGCACCAATTGTTAGCCAGTATTTGCTAATTGCATGCAGCCAGTTGTGTACTGATTGCAGTTCTCACTGTGATTTCAGAACAGTGCTATAAAAAGGTATGTGAGATAGGCGTAGCCCTTTCAGATTTTAAGGGCAGGGACCATGCTGTTATGCTGTGGACAATGTTCTGTGAGTGTAAAGGTTGGTATCTCTCTCATATTTCCAGGTGTGTTGTAGATTAACATTCCTCCATTCATTTCTCCAGTTTCCTGTACTAACTGTATGTACACTGACACCTACAACTACTACTACTGTTGATGTGTGTGTGTGTGTGTGTGTGTGTGCTTTCCTTTCACTTTTGCTTGCACTCTGTTGCTAAGGCTTCAATAGTTGCCCTTTACAGTCACTACTTGTATGCCTGCTAGGTGTCTTGACTGTAGTGTGCTGCTGTAGCTTTCCTATTTTCCATGTACATTCACACCTTGGAATGCTTGCTATATCTGCTAGGGTGTTACAGCATGCAGTGTGGTCTGGCCATGGTGTGGGCCTTGACATCTATTAGGGTATTTGAGTATGCTGCTGAGCAGGCCCCAGAGACTTTCAGGTTCATCTGTTATGTGCCTCATGGAATGGTACATATCAGTGGGGTACACCCATTAAAATGTCTGGTATGCTGCAGTTGTGACTGTGGGTTAGCATGAGCATATGTATTACTACACTTTTTCTGCCATGCAAGTGGTGAATACTTTCCGGACTCCATAGTTACCATTGCATGTGTTACACCTTTCTGCCTACTGTTTGTACATTTCTCATGGGGTCTGTGGGGCATCCCTGTAAGTCATTCACTGTTGCTATGTCTAGGCTCTTAACTATTCAAATATGGTGGTGTCGGACCCGTCATGTGTACAGATATTTGCAGGTTGTCCACATTTCTGCCTCATATTTTGGTCAATATCTCATACACACCTTTTTCTGGCAAGTCACTCTGGGCTCAAGTCAGAATATGGTGACAAACATTCAAGTTCCAGACTGCATACCCTTCCAAACATCCCACAAAGTGCAGACCCTGTTACTTTCTGAACTGTCTGCATTTGTTGTAACATTATTTGTAATGTGTCCCTGGTTTTGGGCCTTTGCTCCACATATTTTATTACTTGGTCCAGATGTGTTCCTGTAAGAGGTTGTGGGGTATGGGCAGTGCTTATCCTGCTGTGAGTATGTGTGTGTCTTGCAAGGTGCTATAGTGACATTATTACCTACTAGCTTCCAACTAGCATGGCTGTTTCTGTTCACACACTACTATTATGGAAATCCACTAGTTTTGATAGTAATTCTAAATGTCATGCTTTGTGTGCTACACATCTATATTCCCTTTACATTCATTCCTACTATTACATGATATATTTACTTTAGCACAATGTTCTTGTGTAAGAGTCATGGCTTAGTGGTAAGTCATGCAAACTACAGTTGCCAAGGTCCTGAGTTCGGGACTCACAGTGGGATTTTATTTTGCTTTTGAACTGTGTACAGGACCTGTCAATCAAAGTGACTAAGGCACTTTTAAGCAGTTGTAACCGGGTTAGCGCTGGTTTGCGCGGAGCTCACGCATGCGCACTGGCGGTTAGCTCCACGCACACAAGCGCACACCCGATTACAACCACTTAAACGTGCTTACTCTTGCGCACACCCGCGCTATTTTCTTTGAAAGAAAAGAAAAATGGGGAGACAGGAAAGTGGTGAAAAAGGGGTCACAAAGAGGGTAAGACAGTAGGGAAACAAGCTTGGGATGTGCAGGAGGGATGTAGGTAAGGCCCATAGCTGCCCATTTCTTCATCAGCAACAGCTGTGCATATGTATGTAATTTGGTGTGACATTTGAAACCTTCCACCCCTGAGAGAGGTGTCAGGACAACAATAATACTTGTTGTACAGCCAATTGGAATTGATAGGTTCCATGTCCAGTAGACATGTGTGCGGAATGGGCAGCTATGTATGGGGCGTAATTTTTTTATGGGTACAGAGTGCCCTTTTTTTTTTTTTTTTTTTTTTTCAGGTGAGAGTGGTATGTCAGAAGAAGGTAGTCGGTACAGCTGGGGATGTAGGTTGGGTAGGTAAACAGACAAGACAAACAAGACACATACAGGGGCGGTGTATGACACGTGTGGGGGGGGTTACACAATTGACGGGGACGGAGGTTTGGATATCCAGAGCCCATGAGCCCACAGATGGCAACAGTGGAACTGATATCCCCACCCATAGGCAGTTGCCACTGTTCCTTCACTGCCCAGGATGGGGCTGTGCTGGGGGCTGTGTAGGCGGGGCAACAGGCATGCCCATTAGTTGCGCCACCCGTGCCTCGAGCTGGCGTAGGGGCTCAAGGACAGAGTCCCGAATCTCCCTATGCACCACAGTCCAGACGCTATGGAGGGTGAGTGGTGGATCTCCTCCGGCCACACTTGCAGAGGGGGGCGAGCCCCATCCCCTGCAGCTCTTCCACCCGCAGGTGGCACAGGGCCACTGGAGGAGGGTCCGGACTCGGCACTAGTGCCAGGTGCACTTGCCAGCTGAGGTGGGAGAGGTGGGTCCGCTGGAACCCGCCTTCCCTGTCGTACTATGTTTTGCATTATGTCATGACAGTTTGGGTTAGTGACATATAATACCATTCACAATTAGTTGTAACAGCATGCATTAGTATTCCCATTAACCAAACACCCAGATATTCACACCATTGAACAGCATGCATAACACATGCATAATTTGAACAGAAATACACAGTCCAACAACATGCAGGGTTAATTGATGGCAACAGGCCATCAGGTGTGGATGTATGAACAGGGCAGATGCATCAACAGACATGCAAATATATATGACCCAACAGGACAAACGTCCAGGGTGTTAATTGTGATTGCACATACCATTTTCACGTGGAATGGGTTATATGTAGTTATAGGGTGGGGTGAAGAAAGTAATATTAACACCTTCAAATAACAATACATATGCTGTACATTTCTAATAGCTACAGTTATATACACACTACTGTTCTAACTACAGTTTCCTATATGATAACTATTTCAACTTGGTGATAGGACTATTAATGCAACATCAATATACATTTTATGGTTCTTCATACACATTCATATCTAGCTTTGTTCAGCTACATCAGGGCTACATTTGCTTTATATAGCTGTAGACAAGTGTGGATGTTTGGTATATCAGACAAACATCCTATCTGCATATTGCAGACTGAGAGCAACATATCCTGATTTTGGGATACACATTCCAGATGCAGCAACACCTTGAACAGATTTTGCTGTTTGGTTTTGAATCTCACATGCATTTCATTCTGTCTTGACTGCAGTATACTTTATTCAGGGGTTATTACTACTGTATTGATGGATTCATGACACTTTCTCACACTCTCTCACTTGCTTTCATTTTACTATTCAGGATGGTACTTCTAGGCTTTATTGACATGTTTTAACAGTAGTTATTACAATCCTTTCCAGCAGTCTCACTTCTGTCATGTTTCAGTATTTCCACAGGGATATATTTCACACATGTGATTTCATCATCTTCTGCAGCTATACTTTTCAGCCTGCTGCAGGTTGTGTACTATTTTCTTACAGGCAGGGCATTTTTATTTCAGGATATATGTCGGACAGTTTCATGTTTAGGTTAAACTTACAGGCTGAAAACTCTTGTAATCAAGCAATACTTGCATACACTTTCACACTGTTACTTGCAGATTTTATTCCTTACTGACTACACTGCACTCTTTTGCTGACTGTCATACTTTTATATTTCTTTACAGTTACTGGTAGTGGATTACTGACCTGCCTGGTGGCGCAACCGCACCAGCCTATCGCCATAGGCTCTGTGGTTCGCAGAACGGACACCTGCAGCTGTAATATAAATGAAGTAATATTGGAATACACATCTCCATAATATCAGCTAGTTTAATTTTTTACATACATAATTAAATGTTACTTACTCAGTGGTGGGGCGTTGGGTGTTTGCCGGGCCTCCTGGATCCAAAGGTTCAGTTGGTCTTGCTTGCGTCTCTTCAGGTCCGCATGGTGGTGACGAACCTGCTCACCAGTCCTTGGAATCCCTGTGGCATTGTTGAGATCATGAGCCAACCGGTCCCACGCCTCAGCCCTGTATGCTCCCCAGAGGACCTGGCCCTGCATGAGTTGGGCCTCATGATTGTGGACTAGGAGCCAGACCATGTACCTGGACTCCTCAACACCCCACCCCTGTGCTCGAAAGCGACTACCCTCTCCTACTCCTGACATTCTGCCTGCAGGTCTGTTCTACAATCGTTTATGCTGTGTATTCCCGCCTATGGGGCTTATATAGTCTGTTTTTCCCACACATATCTGTGATTGGCCATTTTGGAATTGTATCAACTTCAGTAAACCTGCATTGTCATGCTGTAGTTTGTATTCATTCCTATATATTAGCTATTATTGCATTTACAGGTACTGCTGTTGTGGCTTAGTGGTTCTGTACCTTGACTGTGGTGTATAGTATCCTGGGTTCGAACCTAGCCACTGCTTTTTATTTTTCATGACTGTCTAGACATGCTGAGGGGTGTGTCTGTGTAAAGGCAGTTTTGATATGGCTTGCTCAACGTTGCCCGTTGGTTAGCTTGTTTGCATGGTGCGCAGCTCCGCGCAAACGGGATATGCTGGTTTAAGCCTCATTTGGCTATCGGCACGCATATTACGCTCAGCTCAACTAGGGGCACATAGATTCAGCATGTTAAACCACTGCTCAGCTACGGGCACTCATTTTGCATCAGTTAAACCACTGCTCATCTACGGGCACATGCACTCACTCTGTTAAACTGTAGCTCAGCTATGAGCACATCTGGCATTTTTTCTTCTTTTGTTACCTCACATGTCTTCAATATAAATGGGCTATTTCATTACATTTTACATGAATTGTGGTTTTATGTGTACATATTTGTCAGGGACTTGTTTCCTGCTTATTTTGCAAAAAAAAAAATTGGTGTTGTGGGGGCTCGAACCACGAATGCCTGCTCTTCAGCCAACATCTCTACCGCTATGCTATTGCTTCCTGGCTTATTTTGCATAATTAGTTCTTATATGCTTTCCCAATGACTGCTAACTCTAGCTGCGCTACAGGCACACCCGCGCAAACGAGCGCACTCACGGTTAAACATCTTTACAATTTAAAAAAAATATATAACATGTTCATTTATATATCTTTTATGTTTATAGTCTGTGGGGGCATGTGTTGTGTTGTGTTTATTCACATTTCCGTGGACTCTGTTGTGGGTGTTTACTTTGGGCACTTTTACACTTCTGGGGGCGTGTCCGCTTGCAGGGCTTGGCCTACAGACATGCCCCCTACTGTCTTACACGGACCGTGTTAGACTTAGGTGTGATTCAGCATGCTCTCATGAATATGCAAAGCATGCTGACATCACTCCATTTAACTGCAGCCTCCGTGTAAGAGTTATAACTCTTACACGGAGGCTTCGTGAATCCTGGGGATTGTCAACTGACATAGTGCCATTTTTAGACATTGCTAACCTGATAAACTTACCAACATGATGAAATGAGTAAAGGAAAATATAAAGGTGCTACTGATCAATGTTAGAAGACTAAACAAGAAATGTCACTACCTACAAGCCCTCCTCCTTGAAGTACATAGACATCTGTGTAAAGACTAAGACATTACTTAAAATGGAACACAGTACTCCAAATGTGTAGGGCTATAATGTTTTCTGCACATTTAGATCAGCTAATGTGCAGAAGGGAAAAATGTTGTGATGCCTCAATCATCATCTGGAAGAGACTCATAACAAGGCTGGCAAAACAGTGTGATGCACTAGAGCTTCTCCATGTCCGAATGACCACTGGTCCCATACCATATATTATCTAGCTACAGAACTCCATCTATGATCCAAGAAAGCCACAACACTCACCTATAAGCACTGGAATTACTCTGTATTAAACCCAATAACATTTTCCTAGGTGATCTAAATTATCCAACTATAGACTGAGAAACCATCACTGGTGCATAAGGACAGAGATTCCTAGACTTTATCAGTGCAAATGCCCTGGAACAATTAGTGATAGTACCCACATGGAGGAAAAATATATTGTATCTTGTCAATACTAATGTGGGGGCATCTTGTGCCATCTCTTGCATATCTTTGTCTCTTGCTAGGTCTAATCATAAAGTGTCTCCTTTAAAATAATATTGAAACCACAGACCCATTCTACTCAAAGTGCCTAAGCAAATTGCCTACTCCTAAGTGATACACTAGAAAGCTTCAAATCCCCACCAAAACTATTTAACTCTGCTGAATATGCAGAAGCATACTCCACCAAACCATACCAGTATGTAAACAGCTGCATAGATGCAGATGTACCCTGTAGGAACATGCACAGGGCAAAGTCCAGAAACAAACCACCTTGATAATATCATATTCATAATATCAACAAGATTTACAATTTAAAGAAGACAATTATGACCAAAAATAAGAAGAATAATTCCCAGAATGATAGAGCACTTATGACTTAGGTAAACAAACAGCTTAGGAGCTTAATAAGAATCAACCAAAGCCAAAGTAGCCACCAAAGCCAAAGACATCACAAGGCTTTTTTAGTTATGTTTATAATGTCAGAAGCACAATGCAGCAATGAGCTGAGCTGATTGTGAACAATGTTACCTACACTGAGGCCGAAGATATAGCTAACCTACTGACCAAGTAAGTTCAGCTCAAAATTGGCCATTTTCTGCCCTCTGTCCATCCCACAATATATTCCTGAAAGTGACTATTCTACACATATCACATTAAACCAGGTCCTGAAAGCTCTAGTGAAAGCTAAAAATACTGCATTGCTGGGTCCTGACATTATCCCTGGATGCACAATGCATTATTTAGCCACACCCCTAATAACACTATTCAGCCTCAGTTTCCATACAGGTTTTGTACCAAGCAAATGGAGAACAGCTACAGTAATTTCCCTGCATAAGGGAAGACCTTCCACAGACCCAGGAAATTACCAAGCCAGAAGTCTGATCAGCCTCATATGTGAAGCTGTGGAAATAGTTTTTATGGAATTAATCAATATGTACACAGGGAATCTCCAAACACCAGATCTGTCTCAGTTGGGACTTGCTAAGGGCATTTCATGCTTACACAGCCTGGTAGACTTCTTTTAAAAGGTCACCAAAGCAATAGATAAAGTTAAAACAGAACACAACACATACCTCGACCTGGCTAAGTCTTTTGTCACAATTCCCCCTCAGGCATAGTTGAAAAGCTTACTATACTTGGAATAAGCCCCTATGTCATCTTCTGACACCCAATTGGCTCACTGATAGGGCATAGGAGTTCAAAATAGAGAAAGTTACATCCACAGAGCAAGCAGTCACCAGTAGAGTTCCTCTAGGCTCCATGCTGGCACCTGTCCTGCTTGTTATCTATTTCCCTAAAGTAAACGCCGTTAACAAAGTACTCTGGCTGACTTAGTCTTCAGATGGCTGCCAGCTGTGAACAGTTACTGAATATGCAAATGATTTAGCCGTCCTGCAGGAAGGTAAGTGTCAAACAAGTAATGTGCCTAAATAATGGACTGAAATTAAATGTCAAAAAATGTGTTATTGTATCCTTTGGGAATTCATCCACCCCATGAAATTACCACATTGAAAATACACCCCTGAGAGTTAATCCAGTTATTTGGAATTTGGGAACTTATGTGAACAGTGACTACATTTTTGACCAACACATGTCCACTGTTGTAAATAAGTCTTTTTGTATTGCACAGCTTATAAACAAATGGATTTCAACTAGATCTAGAGATATCATTGTCCTCATTTATTCAGACTTCATTAGGCCAATCTTTGTGTATTATGTCTCCTTTGGCATGTATCTGTGTAGTCACATGCAAGAGATAGAATTCCCACACCGATACCTTACTAAAAGGATACAAAGCCTCACCAACATTTTCTGCATGGACCACCACAAAGCCATATCAAATGCTTTGTATTCCTGAAAACTGCTAAGAGGTGACCTGTGGTTGCATGCAAGGTATCCCCTAACCCATTACTGAGGGACCTACTGCACATCAGCAAGTCAAAATTGTATCAGAAATATACACTCCAGGGATCAAAAGCTTTTCTGCAACATAAACAGAATGGTTTGGAGAGAGAGTTATATCTCACAGAGGATACCACTGCTCCAGAGCAGACTCCCAATGTATACAAAGCAAAATGCATCCATGTCCTCCTTATGCTACTTGGATTTACGTATGGGGTAATAGAATATTACCCCAGGACTGCTCTGTACTATTAATGAATGGGGCAGCTCATAAATGCTTTATCTCATGCATGTGTCCCATCAAATTATCTATGGTGGTATCATCCCACTTATCTCAATAAAGGTAATATATGATTGACAACCATGGGATTGAGATGGCCAGTCTAACACAAAGTGGTATAGGTTAAGTCAAGCACCAAAACCAAAACTGGCTAGGCTTAAAATGGCCCTCATAGGCAGCTAGCCTAGTACTTATCTATGACACTACAGACCTCACTTTTGGATTGGATGTGTAGTTATAATACTCTGGTGCTTCATAATGGAGACCAGTGTTTTGAAGTCTACAGCTCTTGACAAATAATTAATAAATGAAAGCACTTAACTTTCATTTTAGTGGTTCAGTAGAGTCTTTCTATTTCATCCAATCCAGTTTTTTGTTAAGGCTCTTAAGTGAAAGTTTTTCTTTTTCGTTTTCCTTTAAAAAAAAAAAAACAGGACTAGAAGGAAAATGATACTGCTTACAGTTGTTACAAGCATATAAGCAAAATTCCTTCTCCACCGTTGTTTACTGAATATTCCAATACAACTTTCAAGTTAAAGTTTGTCGTTTAATAAATACACCAGCATTACCACCTACGTCTTACACAACTTCATCACCTTGCAAAATACTCCACCACCTTCCTATTGTTTCTTTTACAGTAATCAAATCCAAACTGTAAGTAAGTGAACATCCTAAACATATTTTCAAGCACTGACATTCTAAACTGATGCTACATAATCCATATCACAGGTCCGTAATCAGACCTTCTGCCCTTTAACATGTTTTCTTTCACTTGCAGTAATAGCACTGTCAGGTATACTCTTTCTTCAGACATCTCTAGTGAACTGGTCAGTTCAGTATTACAAAATAATTCTGTACAAGTTGCTCTAATAAACTGAACTTTAACGATATTCTTTTTATGTAATCCTGATACATACTCTCACACCTTAAACAGACCCCTTAAAAATCTTAACATATAAAAATACAAATTTTAGTTGGCTACAACTTAACATTCTGTCCATTAAGTATATTTGACTTAACAAAGATAAAGAGCACACAACTCTCACTACTCAGTTATTGGGACCAAAAAGCATGCAGCATCATTCCTAGAACCTTGTATTGCAGTTACATTTTCCAGAAGGTATTCCAGTGTACACTGACATATGCCTTGTCCAGATCAATAAAATGTTTATAGATAATATTCATAACTTTATAATACCACCAATATTTTTACAATGACAAACAGCTTTTCTATTGTTCCATGGTCAGGACAGAATTAACATTGCTGTTCCTGAATTAGGTGCTCATTTGTTGGATGAAGTCTCTTTCCACCACCATGGAAAAACTTTCACAGGGAGTCTGAGGAATGTAATTGTTCCACAACGAAACACATCCTACTGTCCTCCAATTTTGAGAAGATCTGTGATACCGCATCTTTTCCAGAATGCAGGTATGTCATAGCCTTTCAATGAGCTGCATCTTCAACATTTCTCGATACATCTCCTGTTGTCCTGCACCCTTGCCTCAGTAAAACTGTTATTCGCTACAGAAACATCATATGCCAAAACAGATCAAATTCCATCATTTGTTTCTGGCACTGCTTTGTCAGAGGAGGGCATGGCTACCATATTTAAAAGTTCCTCAAAGCATTCTTTGAACTTTTCAAAAATGTTTACAGCTAAGGTCAATATTTCCTCCCCTTTTTGAGCTCACCATGGATAATATCCTGTTTCATTTTCCTGAATTTTAGGTATTCTTCTAGAAACTCTGAAGCCATCCAAATATTATTTCCATAGCTTTAGCAAACTACTCTCACACCTGGTCAATGACTATAGCAGAAACTGCCTTCATGGCTGTTGGTACTAACCAAACAAATTTAAGGACTCAGCAGTAACATTGCTAAGAGACCCCTTTTGCTAATCTGACATCTTTCTTCACCGCTGGTGAAAACAACTGTGCTGTTAAATGGCTAATTTTAAGTTGGTATTGTATGTTGTTGTGGTGTCTTTCGGCTTATCCCGGTTAGGGGTCGCCACAGCAGAACTCCGGCCCGCTAATGTTTGGTAGTGGATTTTTACATGCCGAGTTACCAGCCCTGATGCACAACCTTCAATGAATGCATGCCCATTCACACATGCCTCCACACAGAAGACGCTCTAGCTGAGAATCGAATGGAACAAAGTCTTGCTGTGAGGTGACAACGCTACCGCAGCACCACTACCGCGGGTACTTATTCTTATGATGAACTGAAACAGACATGGCACATTGATTGTGATATCATGATGTTAGAAAATAAACCATTTTCTAACAAAGTTGTTTGCATGGGTATATGACATCTGGCACAAAAGTCAGTAGCGGATGTGATGCAAAACAATGCTTATGTTCAAAATTTTGTATTAAATGTGCAGTAGTTTTCAGTTGTTGATAGTGAATATTTTAGATAAATCTTAATGGGTGACATTTAAACACAATCATAATGAGCTTGACAGGCCTTTAGACAAAAAGCTGTTGTATAAGCTGTAAAGGCACAGTTGTGTGTACTTCATTTTTCTACACTGTATGAGTACATTTATTCCAAAAGACTGACTTAATTAAATTTGATGAGTCACAGTGAAGGATAACATGGGAGGTCTAGGAAAGAAAATGCTCCAAGTGTGATGCTTTTCTGTGGAACTCAAAGTTTACCTGGAATTCGTATATAAACATATAATTAAAAAAATGAAGATACAGTATTTTTTAAATGAACTTGAATACTACAGGAGTAAAGAGAAAGCAACTGTAACTATGGATTATGTACTTAATATGAGAGTTAAAAAGTTTTATATTTATTTATTTAGTGTCATTCACAGTCATGCTAATAGACTGAAAAGTAAATAATGAATTATATTGCCCACCTAGGTGTATACATGTACAGATTTATGCAAGAATAGAGAGAAAATGTTTAATTAACTGGATAAAAGTGATTTAATGTGGAACCTAGAATGGAAAGTGATTGTCAGAATAACATGACACACAGTGAACATTAATTTGAGGGGTCTATATTATGTCACCGAAATAGTATTCTGGTGAACACCTATTCACCAACACCTAATCAGCGAAAATCACTTCAGCGATTTGCTTCATTTACTAAGGGCAAGGACGCAGCTAGCTAACAACAGAACTTTGCCCTTTTCTCTACTGTAGTTGGCATATATAGTTGGGTGGGGAGGGGGGTGAAGCCTTCCACATTAGGTGGGTTCGATTGACGTAGATGTTGCTCCATTGTTTTTTGGCTAAGTATTTCCTTGCCCTTAGTAAATTCAGCGAAACACTAAAGCGATGTTCGCTGATTAGGTGTCATGAATAGGTATTCGTTGAAATACAATTTTGCCAATATAATATAGACCCAGTTTGAGAGACCAGTGCTTTCTACATGCTCACCAAATAAGTCAAGACTAAGAAGAAATAGAACAACACCTTTTATAAAGATACTAAAATAATTAAATGTAAAAAAAAATCAAATAATACAGTCTCAGACCCACGAGATGTCAAAGATATTTTAGTAAACAAATTCTGAATTAACTTTAGGCCACAAGGAAGAAACCCTGTTCTCCTATCATACTGAGTTGACAAAAGCCATGAATATACTTCTTGATCTAAATAAGGATGCCCTACAGAAAATCAAAAATAACAGCCCACTGAACTCTGGTAATATCTCAGTAGGATTCCACTGCACCAAGATATATTAGTTAATGTAGTCCCTTTATTTCATAATAAAAAACCTGCATATCTTAAGATAAAAACATACAAACATACATACAAATGTTTCAAGCATGGGCATTACTGCCCTTCTAGCTTGCCTATATACCAAAACACTTGTTCCCATAATAAGTGTCTAGGCTGTTCTTAAAATTATCTAAACTAGTACTTGCTTTAATGTAATCTGGTAGTCTGTTACAAGCATCAGCAACTCTGTCAGAGAACCAATTAGTACACTTCTCATTTCTATAGAATCTTCTACATAGGTTATCTGATAATTCTCTAGTACGTTTTGATAACCCCAAACATTCCCAGAGGTAGTTGTCCCTAAATTCCCTATATAGCCAAATACGATCTCCTCTTAAACATCTGTAAGAGACACTGTACAAGTTCAGATATTTTAGTCTTTCATAATAACTTAGATTTTCACATCCATGGATGCCCTTGGTATATTTCCACTGTACTCTTTCCAGTTTATTCATGCTTGTTTTCCTGTAGGGTTTCCATATTGTTATTCCATACTCAAGTTTGGATCTAATGTAACTAACAAACAAAGACTTCATTATGTTTGATTTCCTAGACTTTATAAATCTTTTTATACAACCTATAGTTCTATAACTATCGTTAGCCAATTGGTTGATATGATTAAAAAAACTCATAGCTGAATCTACCCATATACCCAGGCCCTTAAATGAGTCTACAGTTTCAATCATTGTGTGCTGTATTAAATATTCACCTTTCAGTTTATGTCTCCCAAATCTCATATGCTTAGTTTTTGATGTATTTATCAACATATTATTCTCCTGTGCCCAAATGGTCAATTTAGTAACATGGCTTTGAATGGTCCCAACAATATTCCAGGATGCCTCTTAAATAGCCTGAAACAGGATCTATCAGGCCTACTAGAATCTCATTTTAACTATAGTCTCCAAACTGGCTTTGTGCATATGGAGGACAGCAACAGTCATCATCTTCATAAAGGGGAACCATCAACAGAACCGGGAAATTACAGATCTATAAGTTTGATTAGTCCTATATGCAAGGCCATGGAAATAATAATTATGGACCTAATAAATAACACCATAGGAAACCTACAAACACTGGACCCAACCCAGTTTAACTTTGTCAAGGCCAGATCATGCCCACTCAATCTGGTAGATTTCTTTGAGGAAAGTCTCTAAGGTCATGGATGAGGCTAAAACCATGCATACTGCCTACCTTGTCCTGGCTAAGGCATTAGACACAGTTCTCCATTTGGGTATTATAGATAAACTCACAGAATTGTGCATAAATACCTAAACTACCAGATAGATAGTGAAATGTCGCATGGACAATACATACCTTGTTAGAGTGGGTGAATCTGTTTATTCTACGACAGATTTTTTCACTACATATTACTTCATATTACTAGTGTTTCCTAACTTTGTTTACCACAAGTAAAAGTAGAAGGATGTCATGAAATCTCTACTTTGCTACATGTGTTTATTTATTTATTTTCATTTGTTTACCGGGATGGTCCGACTGAGCCAATGGCTCATTTTCAACAGAGGCCCGGGGAGAAAAGCTCCAAGAAACAAATTATAACAACAAAACCTTAACAATTAGAACAACTTAACAATTAGAACAGAAGTAAGAATATAACAATTAACACAGTGGTTGCTAAAAAAGTCAGTAGAAGCATATTATAATTTGTCTAATATTAATACAATCAGAAAGTATAACTTAGATATATAGTAGGTGCAGGTTACAATGCTTACAGGTTAGTACAGTAACACCTAGTTTTAGAGAAAAAGCAAGCTCCACTTCACTTTTGTCCTTGCCAGTGACGCTGTACTGGTGCAAAACTATAATAACACATTTTTACTGTTTTGAAGTCTGCTTTACTTCATGTATGTGAATGCTTTATGATGTCAGGATACTTCAATGAAATTATTACCATTGTTGCTCTCAGTCCTTATGTTAATGATGGTATGATTTTGCTTTGAACCTAGATTTTCAGGGCTATTTTTATGGTGCAGCAGGCATAGTTTGGAAAGGTGGAAAGGGGCTTAGGTGTAAGTAATACAAGCATGCTTTAAGTGTTTGGCTATAGAGGTGATGAGCGAGTTTCATTTTTGTAAATCAAGCTTCACTAGGTGTACTCCTGTATGTTGCTTCATGTGAATGCACGATATAGTAGTAAGACTCAAGGCAAAGAAACAAAATAATTGAATCCCTGAGGAAAACCTCATCCTTATTGAGTGGCCTTAGAACATATGACAACTGGTTTTTGGAAAAGTGTGTGTGTGTGTGTGGGGGGGGGGGGGGGTGGCAAAACATGCTGAGAGAGCAAAGGTGTGGAAACAAGTGGCTATGGATATAAATGCAATTTTGGGTGGCACCACACATTGACATGGTTCAGGAAAAGAGCCGTTAATATGGCGGGATGTGCCAGAGCAAAAGCAAGGCAGAATGCAGTTTCCTGTAGCAGTACTGGTGAGGTGCTAACTTAGACTTATTCCTATAATACCTGAGGGGGGATACCTCTTCTCCATACAGGGAGATGACTATGACATTGATGGAGATGAGGATGGTGTGGGCACTGACAATTGCCCATCTCAGCAGCATCCATTCAGGAAGGTTAATGCAGCCACTATGATATATTCACATAATGAAGTTAACTGCAGAGGTTAACTGCTTGCATATAACACATGATGCTTACTATCATCAGGTTGACACTCCCCCCCTTTTCTGCCCATGATGAAAGTGAACTAAGTGTGCATTGTAAGTATCCTCCACACCTCATTATACTGCATTCATTGCTGTGCTCCAAGATCTCTGTAATAATGTAGTCAAGTACTCCTTCACAGGATCAGCAGCAGAAGTGAGCAGCTCCATTGTACCAGCACAAGTGGAAGATGTCAACAGCAAAATGGCTGTTGATGATGATAACATAACAGTAAAACTTATGAGACAATCTGAATACAGCGGTACACAGTGGTACACAGTCATCATGTTTAATGGCAGGATAACACATCCCAGCAGGTACATTACTTTGCACAGAATCTCAAAGTCAAGTAGACAAGGACATTGAGAGAACCCATGTACCTCAACACTAGTGTTTCCTTAACCACAGAAACACCTTCTGGAAAACAGCACAGTCTCAGAGGTAGCAGTGTTTATTTTAACACCTGTGCAAATGGCAGCCAGACACATGTCACAGTTACCTCCAGAAATATGAAAACATTGGCTGCCCAGTAGTAAATACACCAGAAACTGTTTAGGCTCAGTCCACTGCCACTGAGAGTATCAGCTGGAGATGATCAGAATTCGACAGAGTTTATGTGAGGATTTCTACAACTACATGGAAATAATAGAGATTGGGGTTAATGTCATGGTTAGACTCATGTACAGCATGGTGGCACCCCAGTCTCCTCCAGGCAATAGAAATTTTTTTTGCAGGCCAAACCAAACACTCTGTTTATAAAAACACATGTCTGTAACAGGGCAGTAGCCCTTGTACAGTTCTGAACAGGAGTCATTAGCCAAGGCTCCAGTGGATATCCTGCATACAAAGAAAATAAATAAAAGGGGGACTCAACAAGGAAAGTCTTGTTTAGTATTAAGAAATATATTTTTCAAAGAAATACAAATTAGATAAGTGTAATTAAAATTTCCACTTACTAACAAGGTGATCAAACGGCATCCTGGCATGCAGGAAGAGGTAGCAGAAGGGGACTGTGTGCCAGATATGGTAATCATGTGCACTGCCATAATGCTGGGCTAACATCTTGGTGATGTGCCCCCATGCAATCATACACTGCCTGGCAGTTGATGGAATAGTAGCACTTCTTATAACAGTACCACTCCACATGTGGTCCTGATGGGGCTCTAATGACAATGTAGGTGCAGTTTATCTCACAAAGCACCTCAAGGAAACATGCCAACCAAGAGAAGGCATGCATGGTTCTGACTCAATCTTGAGGTGACACCAGGGAATAGATGTACTAGTTTGCATATGTCAAGAGTATGTTGAGGGACTTCTGAAGTATTCTCAGGGCAAACATCTATAACATACCCACAATGTATCAATCTGTCTCTGGAAGGTTCCAGTGGCAAGTATAGTGAGGGCTATACATATTTTAGTATCCACAGGTATGGGAAGGCCACGCGTCTTTGCAGTACCTCCTCTGTGGGCCATACATACTGACTAAAGTCCTTAAGGTATCCCTTTCTACTCTAAATTTATCAAGAATTTCTTGATTATCAAAGTTATAATGGATTATTCTTTGTTCCTGTCTTTTCCTTCTTGCCTGAATAGTGCCGCTGGTCACAAGCGGTTTTGACTCAGCCAAGACAAGTACCTCACACAAAGAAAAAGCTAGGCTGGCAGCAACAACACGTATCTTTCCCAAATATAAAGTAGACAGAAGAGGTGTGATTTCCCTTTTTATAACACATCTGCAGATAATTTGAAAACATGTCAAAAGACAACATGTATTTCTGCACTTGCTAACTGTTATCAGTGTTTTTGCTGATTATTTCTGGATTTTTACAGTAAGTTTTGCCTGTTTTTCAACTTCTGCATTTAATCTTATCTTTTGGGCACTTGTGCTGTGTAGCATAGACTAGACACATATCCTGCTGTTTCTAGTTCTGTTTGATTTTGAACTGAGCACTAATCCCCATGAAACTTTTTTCTGTTGAGGGGTATCTGCACCCTTGTGGCAGGAGGTGTGTGGCTAGAGACCCATCTATTGAAGTTCATTGGACTAGGGCTGTGTTCTGAGTTTTTGATAGGCTATTTTGCCCACCAGTAATTTTTTTCATTTATTTATTTATTTTATTCATTTGACATTTGTTAACCAGGATGGTCCAACTGGGCAAAACCCATTTTCAGTGGAGACCTGGGGAGAAAATCTCCACATAACAACAGTAGTAATAAAATAGAATACAGTACAATACAAATATTTACAAGGAATTTAACAATATTAGCAATACTAGTAAAATTAAAAATAAAAGACAAAGTAATGAGAGAGATAGAAAAGATAACAGAGAAACAAAAGAAGGTAGTAAGAAGAAAGTAGGACTAAAGTAAGGGAGGAGTTCAAGTTGGATGATTACAAAGACAGGACCAGATACTATTTAGATGCAATCTTAGTGTTTTCTTAAATTTGTGAATATTGGAAATATTTCTCAGGGGCAGAGGAAGTTTGTTCCAATGTGAGGCAAGAGAAGTGCTAAAGAGATAATGTCCAATAGATTTGTTCGGCTTATAAGTTTGAAGTAGGTATTAATCAGAGCTTCTGAGAGATCTAGTGGGGGTGTAAAGGGAGATAGGTGAAGAAATACTAAGGCAGTTGTAGGGTTTATTCAATAAAGAATGATTTACTCAAAGTTGTGATAATAAGAGTTGGTTAGGAAAGTCTAACCAATTAAGTGTCCGCTGAGCCAGACAATGATGAGATTTAAAAGGCAGGTTAGCAGCGAACCTGGCTACTTATTGTAGGTCGATTCTAATTTGGAAAGAAGAGAAGACTGTAGATTAATAAGGATTTGTGAGCCATAAAGGAGATTAGGAAGAAGGTAGGTATGGGCGAGAGAAATTATAGCCTCAGGGGTGAGGAACCTTTTATTTCTATACAATAAACCAGGCTTTTGGTGGGTTTTCTTAATACAGTGGTGTATATGTAAATCAGATTTGAGCCGATCATCTATGGTTACACAAAGAAACTTAGTATGAGTTACAGGGGAAATTAAAGTATTATTAAGTGAGGAGATGGAAAAAGATGATTTCAGGTTAAAGAAGGGTTTAGGGAGGAAGACGAGGAGTTTTGTTTTTTTAGGGTTAAGAATGCATTGGTTGTTAGATAGCCAGGATTCCGTAAGGTTAAAGGATTTTTGTGTAACAGATAGTAGATCTGTAGGTCTGTGAGCAAAATAGATAATAGAAAAGTCATCAGCAAACTGAATGAGGGAGGACTGGGGACAAGATTGGTAAAGGTGGTTAGTAAAGATATAAAAAAGAAGGGGACCTAAAATTGAGCCTTGGTGGACACCTATATTAATAGGGAGAAAAAGTAGATAGCCAATTTACAGATTGCATCTTGTCAGAAACGTAGCTGTTAAACAAAAAGATAGTAGCAGTAGATAAGTTGAGTTGGGCTAGCTTGTAGAGAAGGATGGAGTGGGAGTGTCAAATGCTTTATAAAGGTATAAAATGAGGCAGGACACAAGCTTATTGTTATCTCTAGCAAGGCAGATAGAGTTGATAAAAGAGATGAGAGCAGTAGTTGTACTATGATACGGACAAAAAACATGCCGGTTAGGAGTAATCAGGTTTTGTTTGTATAAGATAGGTTACGATTTGTTTGTAAACACAATGTTCAAAAATTTTTTGGAAAGAGGCGAGAGAATTGCTATAGATCGATAGTTAGAGAGTTCAATATAATTCCCTCTCTTGTGGATGGGCATACTGTGGGATTTTATCCAAACTGAGGGTACAGTTGATTTTCTAATGGAGCAAATAATAAGGATGGAGACAAGATATGCTATTGAATTAGCTGCAATCCTAAGAAAGTGAGGTGGCAGTTTGTAAACAGAAAGTGAACATGGTTTTAGTTTAAGAAGAAGGTTTTTAATATTGTTAGTAGGAATTGTTTTTAATGAGAAGGAGGAGTTGAGTGGTTGAGAGATGGTATGAGGTGAAAGATTAGGTGAGCTGGAAGTCTGCATGAGCTTACTGATTGTATCAATAAAGTATGAGTTAAAGAGAGAAGTGGTTTCAAGTGGAGTGATTTTAGGACATGAGTTAGGAGTTGAAGGATTGCCAGGGTGGAGAAAGTGGTTAATAGTTTTCCAGAATTTTTTATGGTTTCTAGATGTAGACATTTGGTGAGTGAGATAGAAGTTCTTCTTGTCATTAATGATATGCTTTTTGGTCAGATTACGAAGTTCCCTGTATATTTGGATGTTAGTGGGGGATTTTTGTCTTGGTACAAAGTTTCCAGACATTGCCTCTTTTACGATTAAGGGACAAAGTAAAGTTGGAAAGCCAAGGATAACATTGAAATTTGACTCTAATAGTTCTAGGAGGGGCAAAAGAGTCAAGAATATTAAGGAAGATAGAGTTAAATTGAAGTACAGCTTCATCCAAAGGTTGAAAAGATAGAAAGGACCAGTCAATAGACTGGAGAGAGTTATTAAAAACCCGAGGGTCAAAATTAGTTAACATATGACATTCTTTAAATTTATGAGGTCGAGACAGATGGGAGTAAAATTTTTGGATGCATACAAGACTGTGATCACTTAGAGTCAGGGAGGGATTCTACGTAGTGATAGAGATGAGGATTGGACACAAGAATCCAATCAATAATGGAACTGGTGTTTGTAGGCTTATGATGAAAAGTTGGAGTAGTGATAAGCTGAGTGTAACCATATAGGTTAAGACTAGAAGCAGGAGAGTTAGAGCTGATGGTAAACCAATTAATATTGACATCACCAAGTATAACAGTCTCTGAGTAAATTATCAGACATCCAATGAAGAATCTCCTCTAACAAGGGAATATTATTTCCAGGGGGAATATAGATGGCAACTATTGTGCTTATTAAGTTTGTAGTCAGCAATGATACGTTCAGCTGGGTGAAAAAAGGGATGAGGTATAGAAAAATGGTTAAAGATCAGGAGATCAGAGTATAGGATGGCAACACCCCCACCTTTTTTATATGTTCTGTCATGACGCATAATGTTGTAACCAGAAGGAATAAATTCGTTGTCATTGTTGTAGGGTTTTAACCAGGTTTCAGATAGATTAACAATGGTAGGGGAATACTGGTCAATCTAAGAGTGAAAGTAAGATGTCTTATTAAGGATACTGTGAATATTAATAGAGTAAAGGGGTTAGAGCTTTGGAGTGAGGGTCATGTGAGTGAATGGTAGTTGGACAGCCAGAGGAAGTATAGGATGGGTTATAAGTGGGACCAGGGTTAGGATTAATATCTCCTGATAGCAGTAAAGTGCTGAGAGGGTGAAAAAGAAGAATATTAAAGGGAGAGAAACAGATGATTTTATGATTGATTCTACAAGGTGGACAGTAATGAGAGAATGTTTGATTTTAGGGACAGCACATTCAGTGCAAGTAAAGAGAGAGGAAGATATGGAAGAGGGGTAATGAGTAAGTGAAAATGAAGTGTAGTGAAAAGACGTGGGAAAATAAGGTTGCAAATATAGCTGATTGTGATAAGAGGTAAGAGTGTAAAGGTGTATAAGAATACAAAATACAGAATGATTTTCTGATAAGAATACAGAATTATTTTGAAAGTCCTGCATTTCTGTGGGTTTGTGCTTGTTTTAACTGGGCTATAACAAGGTAGGTGACCAGCCAGTACTCAGCTGTCTTCAATTGAGCCATCCAAGGCCTACAATGAAAGACAAGAATATTATTGCTTGTATTTCTAAACTTGCTAACTGTTATCTGTATTTTTGCTGAATATTTCTGCATTTTTACTGTATGTTTTGCCTGTTTTTCAACCTTTGCATTTAAACTTGCATTCTGAGCACTTGTACTGTGTAGCATAGTCTAGCAACAGATCCTGATGTGTCTAGTTCTGTTTGTATCTGAACTGAGCATTAATCTCCAGCAAACTTTTTCTGTAGAGGGCTGTCTGCACCTTGTGGCAGGAAGTATGTGGCTAGAGACCCTTCCATTGAGCTCATTAGACTAGGGCTCTGTTCTGAGCTTTTGATTGCCTATTTTGTCCACTAGAATGTTTTTTTTTACATTTATTTTAAAAGCCCCGCATTTGCGTTGGTACCATGCAGTAATGCACAGATCCATTTACTGTTTGCCAGGTCTAGGATCAGTAAATTTTCCCTTAGCTGTACTCTGTTCTCTAGTGTGGGCTTTTTCGGTCTACAGATCAATACAGCCTCTGAGCTACCCTCTCTGGTTCACTTCCTATATATATACTAGTTGACTACCCTTGTCCAAGAACCCCAACAGGCCATTTCTGTTCAATCCCTGTTATCAACTACACCTTTTATCCAGCACTATGGAAGGACACTACCCCACCATTTCTCCAGCCTACCTGGTTAAATTAGGTGTCCTGAGGCAATGTAGCAATTGTGTCATGTTCACTGACAGCCCACTTCTTTTACAATACTCAAACTCAACACGCAAGAAGTGCGTTGACACAAAAAACATAGAATCAATGCTCCCTAGCTCATCGATCAGTATACCTGACTCCAAGGAGGTTGTCAGCGCTCATATACCACCACCCTCACCTATCATGCAACTGACACATAACCCCACATATGCAGAGGTCCTCTCTAAAAACCAACCCAAAGCACAGAGACCTCCCAAACACTAGCACATGACACATAGCTTACTTGTAGATAAACACAGTACACATAAAACACACATGCCAGTGTCTTACCAGGTAAGCCATTAAGGTGTAACACAAAACAAAATGTACTAGTCATAGTCAACTCTATCGTGAGATGCACTGATGTACCACTCACTAGGCTGGACAATGAGAAAGTCATGTTTAGCTGCCTGCCTGGTGCCAAGATCTGAAACATTTCATACACAATCAAGTCTCTTAGCAGCAAGAACTGTTATGACTCTGTTGTAGTACATGTTGGTGTAAATGACTTGAGACATACCTCTCAGGACTACATGAAGAGAGACATGACTAAGCTCCCGCATTATGTGTCCCAGGCATATATGTCCCTAGCCTTAAGCAGCATACTGCCCGCTCCTATGATGATGCCATAATACAAGTAAAAGATGACTGACTTCAGCAATTGGCTACATTCTGGTGTCATTCTAAGGGGATCCAGTTCCTGTCAGCCTGGGATGACATGGTTGATAGACCTCGATGCTTTGCCAGAGAAGGTCTTCACCTTTCACCACTAGGGTTTCGGCTTCTGGCAAAGGCTCTTGCTTCCCCCTAGTGCAATGTCACAAGCACAACATTTCCAACAAATAATTTTCCTCAAAAACCAACATCATGTCATGCTGCTAAGCACTAGGAGTTTTAACCTAAAACTACAATCACTGGAAGCTGCCCTCACCTTGGAGGATGCTGACATCTGTCCTGTCACAGAAACCTGATTCAAGGCTGTGGAGAGTACCCTGGCTATACCAGGTTACAATGCCTTTCACTCACACAGACCATCAGACGAGAGCAGGAAATCCAAACGATGAGAAGTATCTGTTTTTATTAAAGACAAATACTCCTCTAGATTTGGGTTCCCTATTAGAACTGCGAAGGTACACTTAAGCGAATACAGAAACATAGACACGTATTCAGCAAACTGTAAAAACACTGATCGTCCAGAAGTGTAAAATTCAAAATGTCGAATTGTCATAGTTGGCCCTTCTGCAGTATAGCTCCTTAAGGTAAGTGTGCAATAGTTACGGACATTAGAGTTAGGATGCGGGCTAAGGTAAGCGCATAGATAGTAATGTATGCAAGGTTTAGTATAGGGTTAGAAGTAGGGTTTTGTTAAATATATGTATGTGGATTATTTATTTTGTTTGGGTATAGCTCCTTAAGGTAAGTGTGCGATAGTTACGGACCTTAGCGTTAGGGTGCGGGTTAAGGTAAGTGCATACATGGTAGTATATGCAAGCTTTACTTTAGGGTTAGAAGTAGGGTTTTGTTTATTGTATGTATGTGGTTTATTTATTTTGTTTGGGTAGGTAGTATGTAGTGGGTGGTGGGGTTGTCCAGCTATGATGATTCAAGATTTTGAATTTTGTGTTTTAGGCCAGTTGGTGTTTTCGCAGTTCGCGCAATATGTGTCTTTGTTTTCATATTCGCTGAAAAAGACTTTCATGGTTATAATATAGACACCAGATTTGTACATCTACATGAGCCCCTTAAACTTCTCCATGTACAACTCTCTATAGGTAAAACTCCTCTTCAGATTATCGCCAGTTATAGGACCCCAAAAACAGGTTCACCTGGAGAGACCAAATAAGGGTCAGAAACCATAGAATTAAACCACTTTATTAACGCCAGATAAACTGATACGTTTTCGACATAGAAAAACCATCTTCTTCAGAAAAAAATCAGCTCCAGATAAACTGATACTTTTTCGACACAGAAAAACCGAGCTGTTTTTTTTTCTGAAGAAGACGTTTTTTCTGTGTCGAAAACGTATCAGTTTATCTGGCATTAATAAAGTGGTTTAATTCTACAGTTTCCGACCTTTATTTGGCCTCTCCAGGTGAACCTGTTTTTGGTTTCCTTGTCTTCATTGGTTCGCTATCATCTCATTTTGTTAGTTATAGGACCCCCTCCATGAACTAGGACACCTACAATGCCTACCCGAACCTCCTTGAGTCTCTCAATATACCATCAAACACCCTGATTTTGAGAGACTTCAACTACCCATCAATAGATTGGTCTAACTGCACCTGTACCAATGCACTTGTCCAGAGATTCTTGAACTTTGTAAACTCCAATGCCCTGGACCTGTTAGTGGACACCCCTACTAGGGGTTCAAACATCCTGGATCTGATACTCACGAACATGTGTGATCACTGCACCACCCCAAGAGTACAGTAATTTATAGTGAGATCTGATCACAAGTCAGTCACACTAGAAGTAACAATAGAGTCTGACACTTCAACAGCTAGAACTAAACTAAAAAATTTCTCCAAAGCAAACTATAATCTTGTACGAGAAAATCTTACTAGTTTCATTGCCCCTACCCCTACTGATGGCAAGGATACCTATGCTGAGGTTTATACCAACACCTTGTATAAATACCTCCACAGTTGCATCAACTCAGCTGTACCTGATAGGATAAAATTAAGTTCCTCACGTAAGAAAAAACCTGCTTGGTGGACATCCACTGTAAACAGTCTATATACCAGGAGAAAGAAACTGTTGTCCAAAAGCAGTAGAAATGATCCCCTAAAACAAAGGACTCCATTATTGGATTAAAAAATCAAATAAGACACCTAGTGAAAAAAATCTAACGCATATATGAACCTGAATTGGCCTCCCTAGCCAAGGGTAACCACAAGACATTCTTTGGCTATGCCCAGTTAAAGGAAAATCCCAGATTTCTAACTGAACTTGTATTAAATGGCACAAGATATACTGAACTTGGTGATATTGCTAACCTGCTGGCAGATAGGTTCAGTAAGAGCTTCTCCCCCTCTCAACCCACAGTATACCACAAGACATTGCTTCCACATGTCCTCCTCCAGAAATCTCTAAGGAACAGGTCCTTGATGCCCTTTTCAAGTCAAAAAACACGGCATCTATGGGACCAAACAACATCCATGGTTGCGTCCTAAATTGCTTAAAGCAGGAGTTAGCAGCACCTCTGAGTATCTTCTTTAACCACAATCTAAGCACTGAGTATGTTCCTGCAGATTGGAAAACTGCCACTGTCACCCCCCTCCACAAAGGGGGCTCCTCTGCTGCCCCCAGGAATTACAGACCAATAAGTTAGACCAGCCTCATATGCAAGGCCATGGAGAGAATCATCATAGACCTCATCAACAAGGATATGAGCAACCTACAAACACTGGACCCATCCCAGTTTGGTTTTGTCAAAGGGAGATCATGCCTACTGAACTTGGTGGACTTCTTTGAGACTGTCACTAAAGATCTAGATGAAGGCAAAACTCTGCATACTGCCTGTTCAGACCTAGAGAAGGCCTTCAACACCATTCTCCATTCAGGTATCATTGATAAACTTACCCAAATGAACATAAACCAATATGTATATTTGGTGGGTTGCTAACTGTCTCACCAGTTGAACATACACAGTTTAAATAGGGGACACTTCATCCATCTCAGACGAGTAATCAGTGGAGTACCACAGGGTTCTGTCTTGAGGCCCCTGTTGTTTGGAATTTACTTTTCAGAAGAGAAGGAGGAGAAGAGTGTTCAGACCAAGGGTAACCTACCAGGGGCTACATGATCTGGAGATAGTAGAGCGTTACAGGGTGGACACAGACATCATACAGCAAATTGTTGAGCTGTGCCGGCCACGCCTCAGATCCAGAAACAACAGAGGGAAACCCATCCCAGTGGACACGAAGGTATGTGCAAGCTTGAGAATACTAGCCACAGGTACCTTTCAAAGGCCAACTGGAGATATCATGGGGATCTCACAGGCATCAGCATCCAGGGTACTCCACCAGTTCCTGGATGCCATGTTACCACATGCCAATGAGCATATGTAGTTCCCCCGAACTCAGGAGGAGTTGGCCAGCAATATGCGTCTCTTCCACCATGTGGAAGACTACCCAGAGGTACTGGGTGCAATAGACTGCACGCACATACATATCAAGTCACCACCCGGTGAGCATGGTAGGTGCTACATAAACCGCAAGGGATACCACTCCATCAACTGCCAGGTTGTGTGTAATGCCCAGAGCATTATCACGGATGTGTGAGCTGGCAGCCCTGGAAGCTACCATGACTCCCACATTTGGCATGCCTCACAGCTGTATCAGGTATTTGTCAGGGGGGGACATCCCATATGGCCACCTTGTGGGGAATGCTGGCTATGCACTGGAGCCGTGGATGATGACTTCCATCAGAAATGCACACACACCCACGCAAGTATGCCATAATGAGTCACACGCACAAACCAGAATCATCATAGAACGTGTGTTTGGGATGCTGAAATCATGGTTCCGCTGCTTGGACATATCTGGTGGAGCCTTGCAGTACTGTCCAGGCACGTGTGCCCACATCTTCATACTATGTGCCATGCTACATAATATGATCCTGCGGAAACAGCTGCAGCAGGGACATAATGGCGACAGCCCTCACAGCCCAGTGCAATTGCCAAGGGCATCACAGGTACAGAGGGATTCAGACCATGAACACCCTGTGCTAGCCCCAGTAGCAGATGGAGGCGTGCCCAATATGCCCATGCCTTGGCAAAGAGGGAACATATAGCACATACACTGACAGTGTAGGCCCCTACGGACTGACACACTTCTCCACCTGCGCACTCAGTAAAATAGGTGGCACACACACATGACCCCCTGTAAATTGTCATGTATAGGTGGTCTACTGTGTGAATCCTACATAGGCAGCCCTAAACTATTCCACACACAACAGCTACTGGTACAAGGCAAGTCAACACCTGAACAGTAAATGAAGCTAACAGCATGTGTTGATACTGTATGTATAGGTTCCTAGGTACATCGGTAGGTAAATGCCTGATTGTCAGAGGCCATTCATCAACCTAGGCAAAACGTGTCTGCTGTCACCACCCCATCGATTAACTAACTGTCCCTCTGTGGAGCAGAGCCAATTGTGGGATCCCTGGGGTGTAACCACTGTTCCCCACCCACTCTGCAAGGATCCCCCGGTGTATTAATGAGAGGTTCCATATAATGTAATCAGGGATGTAGTTCCAAAGCATGGGGAGTACCCATGACAGGTATCTGTCACCCCAGCATTCTCCAGTTATGGTTGTGGCAAGGTGTAGCACATTACAGTCTGTGGCTCACTGTGACATGGATCCCCATAACTGGAGCACATCCATGAAACATCACTTGGACATACTATTAATAGGTATCATCCATATGTAAGCTAACTGAGTTGCACATTTGTTTGCAGTATGGAGGAACAGCCATAGTACAGTCCACGTACAAAACACCATAACACCTGTACATATGCCAGATGCCTCAGTAGTAAAGCCACTGACTGTGTCGTGCATGTTCCCGGTTCCACGATCTGCAAGGGCTGTTACGGAATTCCGATGGCATGAATAATGGATGTTGGATGCAGGTCATTAGAGCACATTTAAGCACATATTAGTGGGTTTATGTGCCGGCAAGTGACGGTAAGCGTCGTTTAAACATGACTACACGGATATGTGCAAAACAGGTCTAAGCTTTGCTGAATATCACGCAGGGCACAGTCAAAGATGGCCAGAACAGCTGAAATCTGCATTATTCACCCTTGTACTAATAGTGCCTGCTCTGAGAGGTAAAACGACCACTGCCAGGAATAGAACATGCAACTGTGTACACAATCACCTACCACTAAGCTACCTGAGATGTACCAACAGCAGGGGTGTATTGTGACAGGTTAAAACACAAAAGGGTGGAGTGCAGAAAATAGTATACACCGCCATGTACCCAACGAAAGCTGTGTTCACTCTCCCTCTCTCTCTCTCTATATATATATATATATTGAAACCCATTTTGTTGACAGCTCATTTCATTGACAAACATTCTAGGTGGGTGGCTGTGCCCCCCACACCCCCCCAACTATATATAACAATTCCACAGTCGCACAACGGTGGGGAGGGGGGGCAAAACCCAGGTTTTTGCCTTGAATACTTTTGTCAATGAAATGAGCTGTCAACGAAATGGGTTTCAGTGAAATGGGCTGTCAGCGAATAGAAGTAGACCCATACATATATATATATATATATATATATATATATATATATATATATATATATATATAAAATATATATATATATATATATATATATATATATATATATATATATATATATATATATATAAAGACAGAAAGGATGATAGAGAGATATATGTCAATATATACGGATATACATATATCTGCAAATATATGGATAAGTTAACAACATGTACACAACCATGGAGGTACAAATAAATAGGATACTACCAAATACAGAATGCTTTACATACCGACACGTGTAATCACGAGGCTTAAAGACTGAAAGACTACAGTACCGGAACACTAGAACCGCGATTACTATTATCACGGTGTTAAGGGACATTTAGTTATTGCTGCTGGTGCTGCGGCCCAGGTAGGTACTGTGTTTAAGTGTGTTTCTGATTGCTGTAGTGTGTGTAAGTGTGTGTTCTGAGTGCAGTGTGTGTTTCCGTGGGACTGTAATGTGTGTGTGTGTCTTTGCTTCATGTGTCTGTTCGTGCTAACTCTGAGGTAGATTATTATAGTAGGTGTGGTCATAGCCGGCCTTAGTTAGGCATAGGCCAACTAACAGCCACCTAGGGTGCCGCTTTAGTGGGGGTACTCTACCAGTATTTATTTGGGGTAAGTAGCCCAGGATGGGGGCACTGGGTGGTGTGGTGGGGGGTGTCATTGTGCCCTTTGCCTAGGGCACCAGTAGACCTAAGGTCGCTCCTGGGTGTGGTGTGGGGGGCGAAGCCACCCACATGGGGTGTGTATGGGGCATGGCCACCTGGCCATATGTAGTGTCGGATGGTTTATTTGGATGTGATGGGTAGCAGTGTGTCTGTGTGTGCGTGTGTATGTTCTGTGTTTGTGTTAGTTCTGGGAGTTTGACTGTTGCGAGTTCGAGTGTTCGGTATTGTGGGGTTTGGGAGTATGTGAACGGTAATGTGGTTGTTGGACATGTGTGCATTCCTGAATCCATGGGTATGCTGTATACAGCAGTTGAAGTCTTCAAATTTGTGCACAACATGGACATTAGCAATTACAAATTCCGCCATGACCGAACGTTATGAACAAAGGATATGGAGACTATATTATAGCAACAACCCACGCCTGGGTGTGGGTAATGCTGGATTTACCCACAGTTGTCTTTGTTTGGCCACTCGGGCTTCATCCTCATGAACAAACCACACCAACCGGGGGTAAATTCACCATTACCCATACCTAGGGTTACCATCTGTCCCACTTTGAGAGGTACAGTCCCTCTTAGGCAGTTGTGTCTTGACAAAAAATATTAAAAAGGGCAAATGTCCTGAGATTGTAGGACATAAATATGTCCCATATTTTATGTAATAGTTGCATAAAATAGTTATTTCTGTATCTAAAATACCTAAATGTTACAAGAAACATAATAAGCAACTAAACTACTACAAGAATAAGCTTTTATTTAGGAAAAAAAGTTAAGTTCTATCCTTTGTACTGACCGTGGGTATGTGTCGGCCTGTAAAATCTGATGTGTGTCCAGAAAATGTCCCACTTTGGCCATTTGAAAAGGTGGCAACCCTACCCACACCCAGGCATGGGTTATTGCTATAATACACTATTACAAATATGTGCTATGGACATGAGCTAAACATGAGGTTAACACCTGTCCCACCTTGCGAGGGGAAGTCCCTCTATGTGCGGTAGTATCCTGACCAAATTGAGTAAAAATACCAATGTCCTACAATTTCAAGATATTCTGCATGTTCCATAGTGAATATAATGGTTGCATAAAATAGTCATCTGTATCTAACATACCTACATGTAACAAGAAACAGGATAAGCAAGTAAACCGCTACAAGAATATAAGCTTTTATATAGGCATATATGGAAATTCTATACTTTCTACTGACCGTGGGTATGTGTCGGCCTCTAAAATCCGATGTGTGTCCTGGAAATGTCCCACTATGGCCATTTGAAAAGGTGGCAACCCAAGCCAAAGAGGTTCAGTCACCAACACAACTCCAATGAGTGCAAATATCTGTGACAGAAATACATGAGACAGCTTTCATGTAGCAACATTTCATTACATACCGATGTATTTCCGGAGGGATTGAAGGATCAACATCACCTGCATGCTATATAGGAAACAATTAATAATGGCTTAATGAATAAGCCTGCAATAACCATAGTATTAGTCTACTAAATGATAGGTCTTCAATTAGGGAAGGAGCCCTCACACACATATGAAATATGTATAAATGCAGTCCCCACAAACCTTTATCTGCTATGTACACACACCTACATCTCCCCCACATCCAAAACAATTGCAATACAGACTGTAATAACATCACAAACAACCACTCACTCAATGACATATGCAGAAGCCTTAACATACCTTGTGAGAGACACACTATAATGGCGCTATGTGAAATTGTTGCTCTTGTATAATGGAACAGATGCCGATGTTACAGGTTTTGTTTGCAATAGTCTCGTATCAGATGGTCGAGATAACAGCTGCACTCACATGTAGAACTACATCCTCTAGCCATTACACACAATCCACAGGGGACATGAAGTTAAAATATATCTGTGTCTCTCCATATAGCAGTTGCAGTTCATTACAAACAACACATTCAGGCCGTCTTCCTCAAAGGTAGGGCAAAGGGACAACACCCAAGTGGAGTATTCAAGTATACCCCACTGTTGCCATGTAATTGGCTAATGGAGTAGCTGCACAGCTGATGTGCATGTAATCATCTACTCCGGAACACCAACTGGTGGCAGGATACCACATGTTACTGGTATCTATGTATAAAAGGATGGCTTGTCATACATTCAAACCGTATGCACATACGAGAAAAACGTTAAAACAGACAAAGGAATAAGACTGATATTTTCGTAAACTCGGACTACTAAGAAGGTATGTAGAACACTCAGTATGTTAGTGTATGTAGTGCCTGTTCTGTATCAATGAAAGTGTTCGCAATGCATATAGTGGGAAAAGGTATTCTGTACTGATGTATTGTTGAGCATAGTAACGCTTGTAGAAATTGTGTGTACTGCTGTGGGCCACAAGGTAAACACCTCATACACCACAAGGTATGCTACATAAGGGCTTTAAACACAACAATTCCACTCCAGCCACTGTCAGTGGCAGGGTTTGTCCAACAAGTACGTGCCATAACAGAGGATAGTATATGTTGATATACTGTAACAGTAGGCATATGTATGGGCGTATAACTAAGAATAACATGTCTAAGGTGGTCCTGCTGTGCAATTATGATTTGCATTATGGGATATTGTTGCAAAAATGTGAAATGTACAGTATTGTAGGTAGATATGTCTAACATTTTACATAGCATTACTGTTATATTATGCAAACATCAGGTATGTCTATTCTCATGTACAATACACAATAACAGGATACATATGACTTGTAGTCACCAGACAGGGTAACAGCATGATAGCTAATTGAAATGGAAGAGCTACTCAATTATCCATGCACAAAGGACATGTAATAGCTTCATAGGTTCATAGTTAGGTACAATGCTGTCTGCCCAAGTCCATTTGTAAGCCCAACTACAGTGTTTTCACTTGCAGCACCTCCCTAGGTTAGTGTCCTGTGCCTGTGAACAGCAGAGCCATTTGTTTCCTGCACCTGTGTACAGTAGAGCCACTGCAGTGATCCCTGGAGTACATGTCTGTCTCCCATCCATCTATCGATGTATCTCTTGAAGAGTGCTAGTGAGGGTCCCTGCCTGATGTACATAGGAATCATGTTCCAAAGCATGGTGAGTGTCCAGTTCAGGAATGTATCCCTCCAGCACGTCCTAGTCATCATTGCGTGTGGGTACATATCCCAGAGCATGTGGCTGTCAGTGTCTTTTGCTTATGTGGAGCATATCCATCAATATTGTTTTGGACATGGGCCTTGTATGTTCAGCAGAGATCACCTCTGGGTATGCAGTAAGCAAATGAGTACAGTTGGGGTTTCTGTAGTTGGGCTGCATATGTCATCCTTCGGAGGTCAGTAATCCTCTTGGTGTGTTAATGTTGTGGTATTTAAAGCTGTTGCTGTTGTCTTGTAAGGTACATCCCAAATGGAGTTTTGTATCCTTTAATGTGTTTCATAAGCCAGAAGTAGAGAGGTACAATTGCTGCCTTTGTTCCGGCTACAAACCCATTACAGATTAGGGTGGCCACGTAGAAGGATATCCACACCACCTTGGTAATATGGTTATCAAAGGAGTGGGTGCTATCTACTTGTGTTCTAAGATCCTTTATAATGTCTTATGCATGTAGGGGACTATCACCTATGTGATAGTCAGTGGGTGACTGATGTAATCCAAAGGGGATGTCTATGCAGCTTGTGGCATGCAGCTTGAGGCCATGTTATTGACACCAGGTATACATCACAGTGACACCCTTAAGGAGGGTGTCTGTATCAGCTGGTGAATCAATCATGGCCCCTAGTTTGCAGTAGTCTGCAAACCTATTCAGGGTAAGTCCTTCTGTGCTAGCCTGTACCTCAGAGAAGCATATCCCGAACATGAGGGGCCCTATGACCGAGGACTGGGGTACGCCAATTGTTCCTGATTTACAGAAGGAACTAGGGTATGCTACCCTCACTGTGTGGGTCCTGTCCGTGAGCCACTTTGCATAACATCTCGTGACGTAGGGGTTGATGTGCAGGTGTATGTGTATGTTGACAATACCAGAATGGGAACGGTGTTGAAAGCCATTGAGAGGACAAGGTAGGCTGTGTAGACCTCCTTACCCTCATCTACTACCTTGGTAACTGTCTCAAAGGACTCCACCAGGTTTAGGAGTCATGGTCTGGCCCTAACAAATCCAAACCGGGTGGTATCAAAGGTTTGGAGGCCACCAATGTCTCTGTGAATGAGATCCATGATGATGTGCTCCATAGCCTTGCAGAACAGTCTAGTCAGGAGTATAGGGCAATAGTTTCTCTGGTGAATTGTGGCACCACCTTTGTGGAGTGTGATAACTGTTGCTGTGCACCATTCAGGGGCCACAATGCCCGATACAAGGCTATTAGTGAATTTGGTGCCCAAGTGGGGAGCCATTTCGTTCTGAAGTTTGTGTAAATTGCAGCCTGGGATGTTGTATGGTCACATGGAGTCTGTGTTCCTGGCTTTAGAGAGTGCAGCTTGGAACTGCGTAGTTGTGACCACAGGGACTCTGCATTGTTCCTCTATAGATTTGGGCTCTTTAGGGTGTGAGAGGGGTGTAAAGTTAGCACTGAACCTATCTGCCAGGATGTTGCCAATATCAATCGGTTCTGTAATGTTCATGCCTAACCACTGTATGTCAGAGCAGATGTGGGTATTGTCATCGAGAGTAGTGACATACCTCCAGAACACTTTGTGGTAGTCCTTGGAATGAGTCACAGTAATGTTTAAGTAGCTAGCTTTGGAGGATGTGATAAGGGATCTCAGATTTCTACTGAGGCTGACCAGGGAGCTACCCCACCCATGGGATTGTACTCTACTTTGCAACAGTCTCCTCCTTCTGTTGTACATTATGTCCATGGCAGTGGACCCCCAGAGTGGCGTCCATTATCTGGTGGGTACCGTCATGGCTCTGTTTGGGATAGCATGATCCATGCAGTCGTGTAAGTGCAAATTAAGTGCAGTTGTGTATGATTCAGCGTTTGTAACTATATTGTCCACCTGCATTGGTGTCATGATGTTTACTACTGCTGTCATAAGAAGCCTGAAGTTGGCTTTGTAGAAATATTGTACTGTGTTTTCCGTGAAGGGTATGGTGCCGGGATGTGGATACCAAGGGTGATTAACATACGTTCGGATTTGACCAACGAGGGGATAACCTCAGGTGTGGAACACCAGTCACACATGTTGGTAATGCCCAGGTCTAGGATACTGTTAGCCCTGGTGGTGGTGTGGATAGGTTGATCTAGCCGATTGGAGGTTATGAATTCCAGAAAGCATTGGCCTAATGTGTCGGTACATGAGTAGGTATCCCAATTAAGTGTGGGGTAGTGTCAATCGCACATCAGTAGTTCCTGTTTGAACCCTACTTTCCAGTACACCAAGAAGTGAGGGCCGTTAACTGTGGGGTATGGTGTGGAATCCGTAGCAAGCTACAATTTGTATAGCAGTTATGGCCACAGTTAGTTGCACTTGGATTACCTCTGATGCATTGTGCAAAGCAACCAGCCTGGAGGTGTGGATATCCTTGGGAAATATGGACACACCTCCGCCATGGGTGTTCCGGTCCTGGTTACATGACTGAAAGGTGTGGTCTGAGTAATAGCCTGTTAGTGCAAGTGTACTCTCAGGAGCCTAGAAGCAGGTCCCAGTCACTGCAGAGATATCGAAGTGGTCCATTACAAGGAGTGCCTCCGATGAGTGCATTTGAGATGAAGATGTCAAGCATTGAGTAACATTATCCTCAGGTTTTGCTTGCCTGTTCCTATTATGGTGGTGAATATGTTATTTGAACCGTGACTAAAACAGGCACTATAGGAGCAGCAAGAGCCTTAGATGTTATCTATAATCCCAGGGCCGACAGGTGTAGGTCATCTGTGCCAAAGCATCGTGTTCTGTCTACCATGTCATTCAAAGCAGACAGATACTGGATACCCTTGGAATGACACCAGAAGCATAGCCAGCTGTTGAAGTGAATAATTCAGTCGTACTGCATTATCAGTCGGGATGAATGCAGAATGCTTCTCAGGGCTAGGGTGATACCTGCCTGGGCTACAATATCGGAGAGCTATTGCATGTCTCTATACATATTGTCCAGGACGTTACATCTCAGGGCATTCACACTAACATGGAGAATGACAGTCATATTGTACCTGTTGAGGAGTGACCTGAGTGCATAGGTTATGTTGCGGAGCCTGTTACCCGACAGCCAGCTGAAAGTGACTATCACCTTGTGTAGCCTGCTGAGTGGGACATCAGTGTGACCGCCTATAGAGTCACCTATGACTAGTGTGTTGGGTATGTTATATTGCCCCATTGGCTGTAGTTGATGGGCTATAAGTAATTGGTGTTGTGTTGGGTGATGGGGGCTGCCTGCGTTTCTGCTTTGGAGTCATCTGTTGCCTACACAGAGTAGTATTGAGAGGCTCCGCAAATGCTGTAGTCTTACTATGTGTGGCCTGTGGTGGTGGAGATCTAGTGAGACTATGTGATGAGTGTGGTGTGGTGCAAATGTTTAACATCCCCACATGATTGTCAGGTTCAGTCTGGGTTGGAGAGAGCATTGCCTCCAGCATGGATACATATGTGCATCTCCCACAGGTTGTAGTGTTGTATGTTAGGAGGGGAGCATTGACTGTGTACATGAGACAATTTCTATATTGCCTCATGATGCCCATATTCATCATATAGACAGGCGACAACACTGAGAATTGACACTTGGACATGCCTGAATATTCAACTATTTCTCACTAGATATGTGAGGTGAGTGTGTACAACAGCTGTTTTACTCTAAGCAAGCTGGAAATGTAAGTACAAACAGTGTTCTGTAGGAAATGAGTAGGATTGAGCGCTATAGTAATTAGTAACTCATGAAGTGCTTACATGTTCTGAACAAGTGCTGAGCATGAATAAGCAATACAGATAGGGTGTTGGATAACATAAACTCACTGCCCCCCAATAGGTACACAATCACATATCCATGAACATTACAGAGTCCCTGTAACCATAACTATGATGGTACAAGGTGCACTCAGGCTGCATGTGACCTGTCCACATCCCTGGTTGTATCATACACATATGGCAAAACAGTTTGCTCTACACATACACATCATGTAAAACATAGTTTCATGTCAGTCTGTGAAAACACTGAATGGCGCACACCAACAGTTATCACAACCCACAAAGTCGAGACACCACTCATAATGGGAAGCACTGCACTATTACCCTGCTGAGTCTGGTCTGAAAGTCCATGACCCTTAATCAACTTATATGTTGTTAGCAGTACAGATGTAGATGACAGTACTGATGATTTCACACTGCATATCATACCTGTGACAGGTCATAGGACATCATCACCCATACTGTGTTCCACCTACACTCAGTATAGTAGATGTACCTTTGTATGTCACAGGAGTGTTCTGCCAGTGGCCTGTTGACAGAACCAACACTACAAAAGGTGTCTGAGTGACATGTGCATATCACACCAGTGGCAGGTACAGTAAAAAGGGTTAATGTTTTGTACTCCCCCTCATTGTAGCCCATACCACACAGACAAAAGGAAAGCATCTGTGTATGTAAGTATGTGAATGGCCATGACCTAGGAGCAATAGCTGACTCAGTGTTGTGGACAACATACAGAATGGGCTTTGTGGGTGAGGTGCGTGACATATGTGCACAATCTGACAGCTGCATATTGCATTGTCACCGCTAGGTTATTAACCCTGTACCCATGAACTACCACCTTGGCAGCGGTCAACATAATGGACACTGTGTGTAAGGGATGGTGCTGTGCAGTTTACCTCCCTGAGCTGGTGACGTCACCAAGCTTATTAGGTAGTCATAAGAGGCAACCCTAGTCATGACAGGGTGCAATCAATGAGCATGGAGATCATTGTACAGCCATACTCATCACTCAAGTGACCATCCTTGTCACTGGACATCCTTATCCCGTCCCCACCCCCAGCCAAGGAAATCACGGTGAAGAACTTCTCAAAAGCAAATTCACACTTCTCAAAACTGAGGTAGAATCCTTCAAAGCCCCCGGGCCAGTGGAAAATACGGCCCAAACTGCAGAATCCTCTAGAAATGCATTCTATGGACACCTACAGGAATGCATGGATCGTGCTATCCCAAATAAAACCAAGACTCACTCCTCCAAAGGCAGGAGACCTGTCTGGTGCACCCCAGCCATAAACAAGCTATACAACAAAAGGAGGAAGCTACTACATGACAGAGCAAAATCCCAAAAAGGGAAGGCATCTCTGATCAGTACTAGCAAGAAACTACGATCCCTCATAAAATCATCTAAGGCCAGCTTCGAAAGAAAAATTGCACAAGATGCTAAAGATAATCACAAGGCCTTCTTCAGTTATGTCAGGAAGCTGGGTGGCAACTCACAGATATGCTCTGAGTTAGTGCAAAATGACAAAAAATACACTGAACCCACAGACATTGCCAACATCCTGGCGGACAGGTTCCGTGCAAACTCCCCCCCCCCCAAAAGAGCAAATGTCTATCCCAACAGAGTGTAGCCTCCCTGACATCACAGATGCACAGGTGAGAGCTTCCCTCTCCAAAGCAAAAAACACAGCATTAATGGGACCGGGCGGTGTCCCGGGCTGCGTCTTACATGAGCTTCAAGAAGAACTGAACCCTCATATAAAGTCACTGTTCAATCTCAGCCTCACTGCAGGATATGTACCCAAGGAATGGCATACAGCAACAGTGGTCCCACTCCACAAAGGTGGTGCTACAACGGACCCCAGAAACTATCGCCCTATAAGCCTGACTAGCCTGGTCTGAAAAGCTATGGAGGGTATCATCATGGAACTCATAAATAAAGACATTGGGAACCTCCAAACACTGGATCCCACCCAATTCGACTTTGTTAAGGGCAGATCTTGCCTCTTGAACCTGGTCAACATCTTTGAAACAGTCACCAAGGTAATAGATGAAGGGAAGGTAGTCCACACAGCCTACCTGGACCTCGCAAAAGCCTTTGACACAATACCCCACTCGGGCATCATAAATAAGCTCACCAGCTTAAATATCAACCCCTATGTCACAAGATGGGTTGCAAACTGGCTCAGGGAAAGAACCCACATGGTCAGAATTGCAGGTGCCATGTCAGACTCTAAACCAGTTACAAGTGGCGTCCCATAAGGCTCAGTCCTGGGGCCTCTCTTGTTCAGTATATATTTCTCGGAGGTACAGGCTAACACGGGAGGACTATGGCTGACCAAGTTTGCAGATGACTGCAAACTGGGTGCCATAATCGACTCACCGACTGACACAAGCATCCTCCAAAAGGGTCTCACAGAGATGGATAGCTGGTGCCAGAGCCATGGCCTAAAGCTAAATGTCAAAAAGTGCATAGTCATCCCCTTTGGGAAAAACAAAGTGCCCACAAACTACCACATAGGTGGAAATCCATTAAGTACGGAAGAAGTAATTAGGGATTTGGGGACCCAAGTAGATAGCAATCTCTCCTTTGACAATCACGTTGCCAAATTGGTTGGAAAGACCTTCTATATAGCCCACCTTATCACAAAAGGGTTCACATCTAGATCAAGAGAGGTCATTGTGCCCCTCTGCTCATCACTCATCAGGCCCATAATTGAATACAATGCCCCATTTGGGATGTACCTTACCCGACACCTGCAGCAACTGGAAAGACCACAAAAGTACCTCACCAAGAGGATCAAGGGACTCAAACAGATGCCCTACACAGATAGGCTAAAGAAACTCCAGCTCTATTCAGTTGCTTATTGCCTACTCAGAGGCGATCTGTGCCTGACGTATAAAGCCATGTCCAATCCAGATTTAATGGACATGCTCCACCTCAGGAAATCCAAATCCCTTAGAGCTACACGCTCCAGAGACTTAAACCTCAGCACAGAAATAAATAGGACATGATGGAGGGACAGATTCATATCCCGGAGGCTACCCTCACTCTGGAACAAAATCCCAATCCATGTTAGGCAGAGCCCCTCAATGACCCTCTTCAAGAGAAACCTTGACGAGTGGATGGGAGATCGTAGGTTTACCCTGGGGATCTCTTCTGTGTCCCTACTAGACAGAGACACAGTAAACTAACCTTAAAAGGGCTATCTTCTCTGACCTACTATACAGAGGCACAGTCAAATAATCTAAAAGGGTGGCAAAAGCCAAACACACTCTGGCTAAGCTTATAAATGCCCTAGGGCAGATAGCCTAGTATCAACCTATGAACCTATGAATATCGGATCACATATCACTTTTAAGGTGTATTGCCCATGCTTGGATAGGCGACACCAGCCTTCACAATCCTCATCTCCACTATGAAGCATGCTGCCTACCCTGCATAAAGATATGCCCAACACTGTGATGTTGGACATGCTACACGTACATATCCTGATCTGAAGTACATACGTCATGGACAGCCACCTTCCTAGTACAAGGATCACCACATGCTGGACAGATCCTTGTGCCATACATGTTACATACTCCTGCCATACTATGCAACCCTGTCCAGCAAAGCTGCACATTTCATCTCTGTCAGACATGGTGTGATGACCACATGGTAGATGTATCATTAACCGTCTGGATCAGTTATGTGGCACTGATTCACCTGGTGGCGGGAACATGGCTGTCGGATACAGCTAGAAAACCTTAAATCCTATGCTCATACATGGCACAGGGCATACACACTACTAAATGACCTTGGCCGTACATGCTATAGTTGACAACCATCCCTGCAAATACCATCCGGCTAGCCATTGTCCCATGTGTATCACATGTGCAACACAGGCAATACATGGCAGGATGTTGAACTGCTGTACAGTGCCGTGTAGATGTATATGGCAAAACACATGTATGTAAAGGTTTCCATGCGCATGTCTGCATTGTCACAGGTCATGTCCGTTAAGGCAGTGTATGTGTTGATATGTGACATATACACAGCATCAAGGTCCACATCATTAATGTGGACACATTCAGGAATGTGCTGATAGGTAAGAACACCAGTACAGGCAAACAGACATGCCCACATCAAGACAGCATTCACATGGAGTATGAGCAATGTAATGAGGTGACACACATATATGGTGATAATATCCAATCCCACAGGGTGTCACATGTGTGTGACAGAAACATGTCAGTGGTGTCAGTGTCATACCAATTTGCAAAGACAACTATTCATATGTACTAAATGTAATACACATGTATGTGCAGCTGTATCTCTGTGCATCTCTGAGATACTGTGACCTGTCTCCATCATTATGTCTTCCAGATATGCCTCGATCAAGACTGCCAGCTTATAGCCGCTTGGAGGATGAGGCCCTCATATCTTACCACCAGGATAACTATGAGATATTTTTCAGCCATGTGCCACAGCATGCCCAGCAGCGTGATGACCTGTGGCAGGAACTTCGCAGGAGGGTTAATGATGTGGGTGGCCATAACCGCACCTACCAGCAGGTGCACAGGCACTGCATGGACCTGATCAGACATGCAAAACAGTGTGAGAATGCAATCACCAGGGAACAAGGTACAACAGGTGGTGGGCCACCAACCCAGCCCCCACTCACACGTACCGAGGAGCTACTGGCCAACCTGGGGACACCATCAGAACAGCATCCACAAACCCTAGCTGCCATCATGGAGGTGGGTGTCCCCCAACCACTGAGCCTGGAGTTGCCTGGTAAGTCACTACTGCACATATAACTATTATATCCCATTTAGTTGCATGTGTCACTGTACAATATGTAATGTAACATCATATGCAAGGTATGTTTACACACATGCCGCATACTATAATATAATACCCTGTGTATGCACACATGTGCATACTCCATAGTATATCCTATTGTACTGGTGAATGTGTTAACATGCACATTGCACCCTGTAGCTGTCATACAGTCATGGATAATGATCATACTGCTGTGTCAACCCTATATAGGTACCTCTGGCATGCCACAGAGACAGCAAGCCATTGCAGGTGAGACAGTTATAAGTATCAGGCATGTTAATGCACAGATCTATCCGCCATGTGGCCAGTTAGCACATGTACACATAATGTATGGTCTGGTCATGATATACAGGTCGCATCATTAATCAATCACACTGGCTACCCATGTGCAATGCATACAAACTAAATGAAACACCGACATGAAACCACAGAAACTGTCATTGCTAGATGTGTGGACAGCTGTGCATACAACGGTGGAGGTGTTGTTCAATGCAGGAATATGTACTATACATCAGAACAACACATGTGGGGTATGCAAACAGTACTACACAGTGAGCTGGAGTATGGGCAGCCCACAGGATTCGCCATTGTGGAATATGCCCCTGCAATGAGTGCACACATTGTGATGTGCCATCTGACATGTCCATGACATGTAGTGGTCCAGCTGCAACATTGTTTCACTATCCCATAAAACATACCCCACATACCAAACATACAACCCTTTGTCTGCATAACCCTGTGGACAGTAGAGTATCTGACATCTATGGGTGTATGTCATATGGGACAACACAGACATGTGAGATAGACGGCCATCACAAACATTTGGCCAACACATGTTCATGCATGGCCATGGGGGAATGGCCAGAGACATGTAGCAACACCCAGTAGATGTGATGTGTTTGTGTGTACTCCCTGTTGTACATTGGCTACACATGGTCCAGCTATAGCCTTTGTTGAATGTTTATATAGCAGATGTTGAACACTGGACATCCTACAAGCCTGTGCACAGCTTGTGGAGGCGTCACTTAATTCAACCACATAAGATGTGTTGAACATCATGACTGTGTCACAGCATGACAGTAGTCACCTGTACAGCATCCACATATATACACAGCACCACATCAGGCCACATATACAGTACATTTCCCTTGCTGCTGTTGGATATCACTGTCAGCCGTGCACCTCGTGTGTGTGGTACACAAATGCCATGTGGGACATGGTGTATTGACAAGTCTGCCATGTGTGGACATGGTTGCCAGGCAGCTAAGAAATGTTATCAGTTGTGCAGGGGTGTCAACCGTATGTCCTTCGGTGACCTGTCACACATGACACATCATGGTTTAGTGTGTATATAACTCAGCGACGTGGGTCACAATCAACAGTATTTTGTATTGTGTATGCACACAGTCATGGCTATGCACTGTGTGTGTAATCCACACTGTATAGCAATAGAGACGCCTCATGATTCCATGCAATGGCACTGTGTCTGTACTTCACACTGTATAGCAATATAGACTCCTCATAATACCCTTCAATGGTCATGCACATCTGCTAAAAGTGCATTCTATCTGTAGGGTGTACAGACAACACTGCAATATGACACCATTACACCGCTGTACATGTGTCAGGACACCATTGTGTCAAACATGTATGCATGTCAATGCACACGTCAGCAGACTACATGTCATACTACATGTTAATGTCAAGGTCATATGCCTCACATCAGCCATGTGTACTGTTAACCTGTGCTGTTCCACATGGTGAAACACAGAGATGCATGCTTACTACCATGATTGTGTGAAATGCATGGCTTTTGCTATGACACATGCTTGCTGTTGTGTGCAACCCAGGGATGTCTGATAACTACCACTATTAATGTCTGAGCTGCATGCCGTCTGCTATATCACATGCATATAACTATAAACCAAAAAGAGTATAACAAGAGCAACGCAATGAAGGGCATATGAACAAAGTCAAAGCAAAGCCAATTATTCCCAAGTACGATAATCCACAAGATGATGTTAAAACAGGTTTTAATTCAGTGCACAGAGGTTAGCGCTTTCGCGGTTAGCTTCATCAGACCAAAACCAAACAGTACAATTCAATTTAAATAGCCTGAAAGGCGGGGAACTTAATCTAAAGCTTAAAGCAGTATTACATCACTAATAAAATAGCTTCTAACAAACTCATATTACTGACAATCACTACGTGCTAAAACGCACATTAGGGATTATACATAAAAATATTCAATGTAAAAACATATAAAACATTACAGATCAGGTCAAAAAGACATATAAAAACTATTGACATCACATTATAACTTAGTACATATACAAGAGTAGTCTAGGATATGTTCAACAAATGTGTACATATCACAAATACATCATACTAACTATATAACGTACTGGACCTGATATCAAACTGTGTCTAAAACATGTATTACTGTACAACTAACTTTCTACCTAATCTAAAACAGACACCAATGTATATATAGAAATATAAATATATACATAAAGAAATACAACATTTCATCAGCCTCTGATTTTTAACCGCCTCATCTTCAAATAAGGTTTTATCGGAACCTTTCCATTCAAACCAGGAGGCATATCTGACCTAAGTCGAATGATCCAATCACTCTCTTTCGACTCGGTCAGATTACATACACCCCCACCTCTGTGAGACTCATACATTATTTCCAATATTCTAAACCTAAATGAATGGTCGCTACTGTATTCCTTAATGTGTCTCGCCAATGCATTATAAGTTGTACCTTTCCTCATGTGGTATATGTGTTCTCGATTCTATCCCTAAGGCACCTGTTGGTCTTACCTATATAGAATGCGAACACAATATACAAGTCGCCAGGTACACTACATTGGTGGACATGCAATCACCACCTGCCCGCATTCTAAAATCCCCCAAACCATTAGGATGGACAGAAATAGGATCAGAATCTATATAAGAACAAAAATTACAGTGTTTGCATGGTGAAGTTAATCGGTCACCATCAGTGGGAACAATGCGAGGTATCTTTGGATAACACAATAACTTCTTAAGATTCATCTTGTTCTTATAGATGAATCTAGGTTTATCACCCACTATTTCTCTGACCGCTGGATCTACTGATAAAATATGCCAATGTGAATTAATAACATCCTTCACAACACCCACATCACGTGTATAAAAAATGGGACACATAACTCCACTAAAAACACCATTTGTTTTCATGACCGGTGTATCTACGGATACTGCATCCATCTTATGAGAGAAATATGGGGCCGCCCTATCTCTCCTTAAATCGTCCATATCTCTAACTTATAAAGATCGTCTTCTACTAATTTCCAATTTCAATGATAGGTTCCGAATAAACAACTTAAAATCCCTCAATTTCAAGGGCTTGACAATGGGAATTTCAAGGGCTTGACAATGGCGATAATATTAAGAAACCCAGTACCTATGTACCAGTCATCCCACCCTTGTTAGCAGCTTATAGCAAGCTAGTAGAAGACGATCTTTATAAGTTGGATTGGACTACTTGCAAACATAACAAAGGCACTAGGGATGTTAAATATAATTTGAATTATAAACAGAGAAGAGCTCTTGAAGCGTTACGACATAACTCTGGCATTATCATACGACCAGCAGACAAGGGGGGAGGAATGGTTGTATTTGATATCGAGAGATATCATGATGACATGTTTGCCATGTTGAGTGACCGTAGTTTTTACATTCCCGTCACTGTTGAACAAGTTAAGGGCATTAGTGACAGAGTTCATAATATGTTACTTGATCTTTTGAAGAGTGAAGACATTGACTTTAAGTTGTTTAAATTCTTGGAAGTGTTGCATCCTTATATTCCTATTATTCAAGGACTCCCGAAGAACCATAAGGATTCAGTATATCCCCCCTTGAGGCCCATAGTGGCAGGTAGAGGGTGGTCTACTGAACCATTTTCCATCTTTTTGGAACATAGGTTGAGACCTATAGTTAATAATAATTCATTCATTTTGCGTGACACTAAGCAGTTTTTACTGGATTTGTATGAATTTTTAGGGTCAAATACAATAGAGACTAATTATATCTTCGTCACGATGGACGTACAATCGTTGTTCACGGTGATACCCAATTTTGTGGGTATAGAGATGGTAGATAGTTACCTCAGGAGGGCATCCAATTTAGGTGACCGAGAGGTAGATTTACTCATGACGTTCCTTGAGGTCGTACTTGAGTCCAATGTCTTTTGTTTTCTGGACCACTTGTTCCTACAAAAGGATGGCGTGGCTATGGGCACTTCGTGTGCCAATAGCTGCGCCAACCTAGTTATGGCTGAGTGGGAAGTGAGATTCATGTTTCAGAATACGTTTTATAATAGATTTGTCCCATTTTACAGACGTTTTGTTGACGATCTGTTCATGTTATGGGAGGGCACCATGGAGGAACTGGTCACTTTTACGAGAGAGCTTAATAACACTACCGATTTTTTGAGATTTACGGTAGAGTGTTCTGAGATTAAGTTACCCTTCTTGGACATATTTGTAGAGAAAATAGATGGGGGTTTAATCAATACAGGACTTTATAGAAAGCCCTGTCATAGGAATGCACTTTTACACCGGCATAGTATGCATCCGGGATATGTCTATAAGAACATAGTGCATGGTCAAGCCATGCGTGCTTCGAGATACAATCCCATAGCAGCACGGTACAATGACGAAGTTAATAACTTGACATGTAGATTCAGGGAACGTGGATACACTGAACGTGACTTGACCGTTGGTATTAGAGATATGCACGATTTAAGGAGAGATAGGGCGGCCCCATATTTCTCTCATAAGATGGATGCAGTATCCGTAGATACACCGGTCGTGAAAACAAATGGTGTTTTTAGTGGAGTTATGTGTCCCATTTTTTATACACGTGATGTGGGTGTTGTGAAGGATGTTATTAATTCACATTGGCATATTTTATCAGTAGATCCAGCGGTCAGAGAAATAGTGGGTGATAAACCTAGATTCATCTATAAGAACAAGATGAATCTTAAGAAGTTATTGTGTTATCCAAAGATACCTCGCATGGTTCCCACTGATGGTGACCGATTAACTTCACCATGCAAACACTGTAATTTTTGTTCTTATATAGATTCTGATCCTATTTTTGTCCATCCTAATGGTTTGGGGGATTTTAGAATGCGGGCAGGTGGTGATTGCATGTCCACCAATGTAGTGTACCTGGCGACTTGTATATTGTGTTCCGCATTCTATATAGGTAAGACCAACAGGTGCCTTAGGGATAGAATGCGAGAACACATATACCACATGAGGAAAGGTACAACTTATAATGCATTGGCGAGACACATTAAGGAATACAGTAGCGACCATTCATTTAGGTTTAGAATATTGGAAATAATGTATGAGTCTCACAGAGGTGGGGATGTATGTAATCTGACCGAGTCGAAAGAGAGTGATTGGATCATTCGACTTAGGTCAGATATGCCTCCTGGTTTGAATGGAAAGGTTCCGATAAAACCTTATTTGAAGATGAGGCGGTTAAAAATCAGAGGCTGATGAAATGTTGTATTTCTTTATGTATATATTTATATTTCTATATATACATTGGTGTCTGTTTTAGATTAGGTAGGAAGTTAGTTGTACAGTAATACATGTTTTAGACACCGTTTGATATCAGGTCCAGTGCGTTATATAGTTAGTATGATGTATTTGTGATATGTACACATTTGTTGAACATATCCTAGACTACTCTTGTATATGTACTGAGTTATAATGTGATGTCAATAGTTTTTATATGTCTTTTTGACCTGATCTGTAATGTTTTATATGTTTTTACATTGAATATTTTTATGTATAGTCCCTAATGTGCGTTTTAGCACGTAGTGATTGTCAGTAATATGAGTTTGTTAGAAGCTATTTTATTAGTGATGTAATACTGCTTTAAGCTTTAGATTAAGTTTCCCGCCTTTCAGGCTATTTAAATTGAATTGTACTGTTTGGTTTTGGTCTGATGAAGCTAACCGCGAAAGCGCTAACCTCTGTGCACTGAATTAAAACCTGTTTTAACATCATCTTGTGGATTATCGTACTTGGGAATAATTGACTTTGCTTTGACTTTGTTCATATGCCCTTCATTGCGTTGCTCTTGTTATACTCTTTTTGTTTTATAGTTATTTACATTTGCTGCATTTCAAGAGCATTAACTCCTTTTGGATCTATTTTTTTATTTGGTTTTTTATTTGGTTTTCATATCACATGCATGTTGCATGCCTTCTGTCAAATCACATGCATGGTGTGTGTGTGTGTGTGTGTGTGTGTGTGTGTGTGTGTGTGTGTGTGTGTGTGTGTGTGTGTGTGTGTGTGTGTGTCTATGTGTGTGTGTGTCTGTGTGTGTGTGCATCTGTGTGTGTCTGAGTGTGTGTCCCTATTGTAATGTAGAGTCTTTGTTTGCCTTCACAAGTGACATAGGTGCGTTACCCTCCTGTGGTCCATCTGATGTTAGTGCCACACAGACTCTAGCAGTGATGATGAACATATGCTTGAGGTGCAGGCAGGGTTGTCAGGGGCTGAATCTGTGCCATTGGCTGCCATTCCACCTATATTCCCCTCTTCCCTGCACATAGTTCTCATGTCAACACATACCCCATCATCAGTGGCCATAGAGGAAGGACAGTTAGTGTGTGTTAGCTTGGAACAGGAATGTGTGGTGGCTATGGAAGGTGTGTATTCACACCATGGTGTCATTCAAATGACTACAGATGTGCCACACAGGCATGTGGCCCTTGCTGCTCATAGGAGGACCTCTGGCTGACATGCAACTGCAGGACAGAGCGCAGCAGCTGGTGTCACCAGATGCATGTTTTAGACTGTAATGGCAGCACAGGCATGTGCTGAACAGCAGAAAAGAGAAAGGCAGAGTCTTCAGATGGCTGCTATCCGTTCTTTAAATGACAATATCCAGGCATTGGAAAATGCTCAACAGCAGATTGCTGAAGTTTTGGACAGACGATTGGGTGACATAGTTGGAATCCTCGACAGTGGCATGACAATCCGTGAGTGTGAGCTGTCTGTGCTGGAACATCTGGTAGGAGTGAGGCATAGGGCACGTGGACGTAGGCCAGCTATACCACCTGGTGCAGGTCTACGTGAATGAGCTACCTCACATGACCGCTCCCATAGTGCCAGTAGCAGCAGCAGTACAGCTGGTGCTGTGCTGTGCTGTCCACACAGGACACAGCAGGCCACATGGACGTGGCCCTGGACAGTTCCAAAGGGGATGCGGTTCCAGTGTACATTTGTCATCAGACAGTACCCAATCTGTACCTCTGCCTGGTAGTGCCCGTGCAACCCCTGGCAGGCACAGGTTACGTGGCCATGGCCAGACACCGTGAGCTGTAAATCCTGGTCTGTACAGTCTGGAGCTGTCAATAATACCCCTGTGTAGGCAGGACACATGGCAAAACTGTGTGCACACATACACACACACACCAGAAACATCTGTAGGGCACCGCAACACTCACATGCATAACAACCACACATGGCCAATTAGATCACAGGCCCTAACCCACACACATGATGTCATCCACTGGTACAGCCTAGGCCCCTGGCAAACATCATCACCCTGTGCATATGATGATGCCTGTGCCACATCCCTGTCATCCACACCATTGGTGCAGGGACATGCTCATATGGTCTGATGCACAGGGTGAACAGAATAGGGAGATAAGTGTATGTGTCGTTACACATTGTAATGAGGGCAATATATTACAATTGTTGTGTACATTTGACTCGCAGCAGACATACCATGTAGTACAGGTTTAGAATGCATTGTTTTATGTTCACAGTATGTGTCTTGGTAACAAACGTAACAGCATGTTGGTGATGATGCCCTGCTTCCCTCCTTAAGGTCTAATTGCATGTGCCATTAAGTACCAGTGTTTGCAGTTTCCCATGTGTAAATGTGGACTACTCACAGACATGTATGGCAATACCAGCATGCTATACATAGCTTCAACCTCACTGTTAGAAAGGCTGACATTCCAAAGATGTATACACATCTACTGATCCAGGAGCATGTGAGCTGTGTACTAAGCTACAGTGGCTAGAGATGTGACATCCATACCCAGTGACATCACAGGTACAGTTACATGGTGCAGGGAGTTTACATAGCGGTCTAGCTGATGTCAAGGGTAGAGGCCAGTTCATAGCATGAGGCCTCACTGTTTAGCAGTAATACACATTCACATACAGGATGAGAACACACAACTACACACAAACATGCACACACACACACACACACACAGACACACACAGACACACACACACACACACACACACACACACACACACACACACACACAGACACACACACACACACACACACACACACACACACACACACACACACACACAGGTATTCGCACACATGTATTCAGACACAGTAACACGCCCACACTCGCAGGGTCAACAACACTGTAACACACACACACACTTGATAGTGCTGAGGTGAGGACCGCTGCCTATGTGGTAATCACCATTACAGTACCCACATGATGCAACATAGAGAATGAACATGTACAGGTAGTCAGTAATGCCTAAGACTGACGGCATCAACAGGGTAGTAGATTGCATCACCTGGAGAGGTTAGGGGTCCTATCTGTTTACTATGGTAGCATACATCCTCACTCCATGGACCAGACAGCCATACATACATACACACACACACTGTGGAGTCCACAATTGAATTCACCTATGTCATGCACATACAGATAGCTAACATGTGTGTGATACACACACCACCCCTGCCTATGTCTTGCTTTCTACACTGCAGTATGTACAGATCTCTACAACAGTGTGCAGGGGTGTGTAACAACTGGGATGTATTCCCCATCATACGTAGCATATATGGACACACAGGCAAACACACATGGCAGTACTGTGAATCAAACACCTGCTGTCTTATGATACATATGACAGACATGCAGCAGTATTGCCCTCATTACAATGTGTACCGACACTACCTTCAGCAATTGTGCTGCTATATGCACACGGGAGGTCTTAAGTGTTACAGGTGTCAAGTGATTTACAGTCAGTGACACCCTGACCGCTGTGTAGGTTGTATGTCTTCACCTTCAATTAACAGAAGCATAGCTTAGTGTTTGCACATGCTATGGTAGGATGGCTTGTGACACACCTGTGAGCTGTCTTCAGCAAACATCCATCTGCAAAGCTCACCCAACACTTTATGTACACACATCCATTAATACCTGATGTACATCTTACCGTACTGTCAGTATTTCACCATATACAGGTGTCAATGATGGGGCTGCATTGCAATTGCATGTTGTAGTAAGACACAGATCAACTGCAAACATCAGCTACTGCACATGCATGGTAGCCGAATGCACACCACTACATGTACATGTGTGTAGGTCCTACATTCCTGTCATTTAGCCATGTTTGAAGGCATTGCAATTGGTGGACATGTGTGATGACATACATGACACATGCACTGTTGTATGCTATGATAGTTGTCATGGGTAACCAGTACAGAGGGAATGTTAACTCAGTCAACATTGCTATCACACCTTATGTACTGTTAGCATTCAACAGCCATGGACCTACCTTCCATGTGCATGTGTGTAATTGCTGTAGCCACCTGTCTGCATGAAGGACAGCAACAGCTATGCTATGTACATATGTGTTATGTGTGTGTGGGGCATGTACATATCCAAGGCAGGTACATGTACGTCATATCCAAACATGAGTGTGCTTACTGGTGTACAGCAACAGTTATCTGTCACAGCTGTATATGACCCAAGGACCCTGTTATGTGTACAGCTGACCTGGTTATGAACAGTGGTATCATTGCATTGCATAACACATGATGGAACTGTGTCAGTACATGGGTAGTCTGCACAGTTGCTGTAGAGCTAGGTACAGTCCACTGGTCATGAGTAACATGGTGTTGTACTAATGTATGTTCTGCCACATGTATGGATGTGTGTTGCTTGCCCAAGGACATGGTGATGTCTGAGGGCTACATCCTAGAATGCAGCTTTTGACACTGTGATCTTCACCTGATACATCTGTGATGGCTTTTGAGAGTGTACTGGTCAGTACATGTGAGTGGCCTTCATGTACGTGGGGACAATACCACCTGGAGCGGTCCGTAGCGGTGTTATGGCCCACATGTCTGTATCTGAGGTATACGGTGGTAGTGCTATTGTGCACAATTGAGCCTTATGCCAGGTGTTCCTCACTGCACAGATGCCAGTATTCCCTATTGTTGGATCTAGATTGGCAGCTGTGATTACGAATGCTACACATCTAGCACTGTTTAGCATACACATACAATGCAGTTGTCCTCTAGGTGTCAGGGTGTTTACCTGGTCTCAGGACATTCATCTATGAATGGTACTACATGGGCGAAGTAGCCACTCCTGGCAGGACATCACCATGGGTGGTATTAGTGTGCCAGGTTTAGATTGGTACAGCTAAGGTGATGGACAGCAGCAGACGTTGTGTAGATGACCGGTGTCAGATATACGTAGTGCAGCGTTCATGCTAACAATGATGACTGTTGACACACTGTGCCCTTCCGTGTTTAGAATCAGAGTGCATACAAGACAGCCCTTAGCTACTAAGTGTGTGAGCATGCCCAGTACACCGTTGTGTAGATGGACACATAGTGTATTCCAAATGGACGTCTGCTACTAAGTGTGTGAGCATGCCCAGTTATGCCTTGTGTCGGTTATGTGCCTCTATGTGTATGGGCATGAACATTGTAATCCTGTATAGCGATAGTGGTCATCCAGAGATGGCCATACCCCACTTTAGGATGGAGTCCTACATTGAACACACTGGTTCACAGGTAAGTACACTGTAACTGCCAGCATCCATGTAGATGTCCGCATTCCTAGAAGGTCATATTGACTGTCTTGAAAGGTGTAGTGTCTGTGGCATGTCTCATATCTATGTAGTGTTGTAATAGTGGGCCGTAGATAGGCAGTTGTCCTGCTCACACCAGCGGCATGTGTTTGTCTCCGTCTGCCTTGGGACAGTAATATGCTTTTAGACAGCTCACACTCAATACAATCTCTATCGGTGTCTGTTCCATTGCCGATGATGTCACCCACCTAGAAGTATGCCTCTGGGAAAGCTGTGATCCAGTAATCTCATTAGCGTGTTCTGTAACTGCGTAATGCTGTAGTGTGATAAGGTAGTTAGGTTTATGTTCTAACCCCAACCATGCCAATTGTGTGTGTGTTTCCATCTGCCTGAGGGCAGAGTAATGCTTTTAGACTGCTCACTCTCCATACAAAGTCTTATCGGCGTCTCCCACCTAGAAGTATGCCTCTGGGAGTACTGTGCTCCAGTAATTTCAGTAGCGTGTTGTATAACTGCGGAATGCTGTAGTGTGATAAGGTAGTTAGGTGTATGTTCTAATCTCAGCCATGCCAGTTGTGTGTGTTTCTATCTGTCTGGGGACAGAATAATGCTTTTAGACTGCTCACTCTCCATACAATCCTTATTGGCGTCTTTTCCATTGCTGATGATGTCACCCACCTAGAAGTATACCTCTGGGAGCACTGTGATCCAGTAATCTCAGTAGCGTGTTCTGTAACTGTGTAATGCTGTAGTGTGATAAGATAGTTAAGTCTGTGTTCTAATCCCAGCCATGCCAATTGTGTGTGTGTTTCCATTTGTCTGGGGACAAAATAATGCTTTTAGACTGCTCACTCTCCAAACAATCCTTATGGGTGTCTTTTCCAATGCTGATGATGTCACCCACCTAGAATTATGCCTCTGGGAAGGCTGTAATCCAGTAATCTTTGTAGCACATTCTTTAACTGCATAATGCTGTAGTGTGATAAAGTAGTTAGGTCCATGTTCTAGTCCCAGCCATGTCAATTGTGTGTGTTTCCATCTACCTGGGAACAGAGTAATGCTTTTAGACTGCTCACTCTCCATACAATCCTTATCAGTTTCTTTTCCATTGCTGATGATGTCACCCACCTAGAAGTATGCCTCTGAGAGTGCTGTGATCCAATAATCTGGGTAGCGCATTCTGTAACTACATAATGCTGTAATGTAATAAGGTAGTTAAGTCTGTGTTCTAATCCCAGCCATGCCAATTTTGTGTGTGTGTGCTTCCATCTGCCTGTAGACAGATTAATGCTTTTTAGACTGCTCACTCTCCGGCCGGCCACGGTGGTGCAGTGGTTAGCATTGCCACCTCACAGCAAGAGTTTCTCCAGTTCAATGCTCGGCTGGGGTGCCTTCTGTGCGGAGTCTGCATGTCCTCCCTGTGGTCGCGTGGGTTTCCTCCGGGTGCTCCGGTTTCCTCCCACATCCCAAAGACATGCTGCAGGTGGATTGGGCACTCTAAATTGGCCCTAGGTGTGCGTGTGAGTGTGCCTTCTGTGGAAGGTTGGGCACCGGGCTGGCAACTTGACACCGTAAAACTCCACTGCCAATTACTGTGCGGACAAGGTGATCCACTGTGGCGACGCCTAACTGGGAAAAAGAAGAAGAAGACTGCTCACTCTCCATACAATCCTTATTAAGTCTTAAGTCTTTTCCATTGCTGATGATGTCACCCACCTAGAAATATGCCTCTGGGAGTGCTGTGATTCAATAATCTCAATAGGATGTTCTGCAACTGCTTAATGCTGTAGTGTGATAAGATAGTTTGGTCTATGTTCTAATCCCCGCCATGCCACTTGTATGTGTGTTTCCATCTGCCTAGGGACAAAGTAATGCTTTTAGACTGCTCACTCTCCATACAATCCTTATCGGTGCCTTTTCCATTGTATTGTGACAGAATAGACAGGTAGGTGTTCTATTCCAAGGCATGCCAGGTGTGTTTGGCAGTCATATCCTATGTGTTGGTATCTGTGAGTGGCTAGCTACAAGATGAGTTGAGCGTGTTTTGTTGTTTTCCTATATAGTGTCCACAAATGTCACAATCACCCAAGAGACTGGGTTGGCAAGACTTGCGCATATTCGCCAATAGGTCTGGTGAGTAAATATCAGCAGCCCTACTCTTACCCTTAATACAGTCTGACCCGTGTGATGCAACAAAACACACCTGCCTTGATAGTAACACCAGTACATAATGCAGGAGGCACATGTGGTTTCCTTTTATTCTTGTGTAATGCTTTGGTGTCATGTGGTCCACTGTTGTGATATATATTCTATATCTACGTATGTGTGTGTGTGTGTGTGTGTGTGTGTGTGTGTGTGTGTGTGTGTGTGTGTGTGTATATATATAAATATATATATATATATATATATATATATATATATATATATATATATATATATATATATATATATATATATATATATATATATATATACATATATATATATATACATACATATATATATATATATATATATATATATATATATATATATATATATATATATATATATATATATATATATATATATATATGGACATTAGCACACATAAATCTACATGATGGAATACATGTCCTATACTATTGAATGCCTGTGCTGGATGATCTGTACGTGATCACCTCAGCTTACTGCATATCTGCCATGGCTTAGTGGTAAAGCACATTGTCTGCGGTGAGCAGGGTCCTGGGTTCTAGTCGTGTAAAGACCGGTTATTTTGTTGCTGTGAAGAACAAGGAACATCAAATACAGTGATAGTAAGGCACCTTTAACCAGTTGTGTGCGGATCTGTGCGACAGTAAGCAGTGGTTATTATTTTGGAGGCTCAGTATGGGTCATATAACTATACATTAGAAGACAATACTATGCAAATGAGGATGAAAATGGTGAATCCCATTTATCCCCAGGGTGTGATGCAGATCCCAAGAGTGTATGTGTATAGATAGCCAGGTGCAGGACTCGAATATAGGTGAAAGCATGGGGGGGTGTCAGGCATACTGTTCGTACATTGGAGCCTTGTGTCTCAAAAGTGCTCCTACCTTAGCACGCCTAAGCTAGGGGTGTGTCTATACCTGCCTGTGAAATTGGGAGGGACAACAGCAGTAGTGGAGTACTCAAGGTGAACAAGCTGTGCAAACAGGTGATAATTAGCACAATCAGCAGATTACATGCCCAGCCCGGCAAAGAACACTACAGTAAAGTGAGCAAGCACCATACACACAGGTTTTTTCCACACTCTGCACCACCGGTGTATACATGCGGGGATATTTCTCGAAACAATCCAACCAAATGAGAAGGGCTGCAGCAGGCAACATAGACCAACATGTGCAGGAGGCTGAGGGTGGTGAGGATGTGAATACTGCCGAACAACCCTCAGTGTGGAGACAGAGAAGACTTTACAGACCCAGGGTAACCTACCAGGGGCTACATGAGCTGGAGATAGTGGAGCGCTATGGGATGGCCAGAGACCTCCTACAGCAGATTGTTGAGCTGTGCCGGCCACACCTGACACATCAAACAGAACGAGTGAAACCCATCCCAGTGGATACCAAGGTATGTGTAGGCCTAGGTATACTAGCCACAGGTACCTTCCAAAGCACAACTGGGGATATCATGGGGATCTCACAGGCATCTGCATCCAGAGTATTGCACCAGTTCCTAGATGCCATGTCACCACATGCCAGTGAGCACATACATGTCCTCAACACACATGAGGTGTTGACCAGTAATATACATCTCTTCCACCAAATGGCAGACTACCCTGGGGTAGTGGGTGCTATAGCCTGCATGCATGTATGCATCAAAGCACCACTCAGTGAGTGGGGTAGGGCCTACATTAACCACAGGGGCATACCCTCCATCAACTGCTAGGTCGTATGCAATGGCTAGGGCATTATACTGAATGTCTGTGCTGGCTGCCCTGGAAGCTATGATGATTCCAATATATGGCATGTGACACAGCAGTAAAACACCTTTGCCAATATGGACATCCCCTACAGTCACCTAGTGGGGGATGCTGGGTAACCACTGGAGCCGCGGCTGATGACACCCATCAGCAATGCACACACACCTGAACAACTATGCCATAATGGGGTACACGCATAGACAAGACATATAATTGAGCATGTGTTTGGGATGCTCAGGTCATGGTTCCAGTGTCTGGATACATCCAGTGGAGCCTTGCAGTATTCACCAGCTACATGCACCCAAATTGTTATGGTATGTGCTATGCTACACAATATGATCCTGTGGAAACAGTTGCAGCAGGAACAGCATGGGGCAGGGCCACACAACCCCCCACCAATGCCAAGGCCTGTACAGGCACAGTGTAACTCGGAGGAGGAACTACCTGAGCTGGACCCAGTAGGCAAAAGGAGGTGTGCACAGTATGGCCTGCCCTTGGCAAAGAGGCCACGTATGGCATATGCATCGTCACACTAGGTACCCTGGGAATTTCACCCTCTCTGACTCGCACAGACAGTAAAAGGCATGCCAAACATGACACTACCTGTGTTCAGCCATGTATAGGAAGTGCACTGTGTGCATCCAACATAGGCAGCTGTCCAGCACCATCCTCAGGTCTGGCACACCCTCAAGGTAAGTCAATCAACCTACCAATTGGCAGTTGTGTTAGAATGTGTTTTTATCTGTAGCTATGGTATGGATGTGAGCATGCAAGGGAATTTGGTGGCCGAATGTTAGGGCAGCAGACAGTACATGTCCATAGTGGCACCATGACATCTGTAGCACATACAGGGGACACAATTGTAGCCAGTAGTACACAGAGTGTCCTAACCCACTGCAGGTTATGAGCTGAACATCATGTGTGTCCATACAGCCCAGACAAGTCTCAAACAGCTTGACAGGTGTAGACCAATACAGATAAATGCTATACAATAGCCTCTGGATATGCCCAATGGATGACCCCACCCCCCAAAGACATACACACCGACTACAGCAGGCCAGGCAGTTGGATGTAGGTTGTGAAGGCTAAGACATCTGAAACCACTATGCTGGTAATTAAACCTAGGATCAGAATTACACTGGTATGCCTCTAGTCAGCACATTAGGTAGGTCCACACACTGAAATCGAGTACCTGGCATACCAGTACAGTAGTAGCAAAAGTGTACAACTGTCAGCTGTGCCCCCCTTCCAACGTACACATTTAAAAGTCATGTGCGCCACCCCCGGTGCTGTGTAGGAATGTGGATACAGTTGGATGTCCCCCCACACTGTGCATAAATGTTTTGACAGTCAATGCCACATGACTGATGGATACCCTGCAGACACAGCATGCAACCTGTCAGTGTACAACGCAGGGGTCGGCACCACAGTACTGACTATCTGGACATGTAACACATGCAATCCAGATGACCATACTGGCCATGCTCAAACACATGAAGGTATGACGGTAATGTCAGTTGACAACATGCGTAACGGTCATACTGGGCATGCTCACACAAACACAAGACAGCCAGGTCTGCAAACACCAGTGGTCTGGACATATCTGCCAGTACATTGCTATACTGTTGGATGACTCTGCTGTATGGTATGTGTGTGGTACTGTCTATTGTCTGTATATATGCCATGGTGTATTGGTAATTCTGATCAGCTGTGTGCTCAGGGTGTTGCTATCAACACTTGCAAATAACGGTTCTTTGTTTGCGGCCAGAACAAGGCCTTTGGATACAGAGTGGGTAAGGCACATTGCAGCATTTGGGAGTGGTTGTGCATGGGTTTGCACGGTGTTAAGCACTGCTGACCTCTGGTTACAGCTCCACATACTTGTTTAGACTCCACATTTCTTTAACAATGCAATACTTACATACTGGTAGACAAACATGCTTACACCCGCTCGCTCCCTCACTTGCACGTGCTCCGACATTGGTGCTTGCATTTGTCACTCATGCTGGGTGGGCGCAATCCTTTATGATGCCTATTACATCGGACTACATGATTACAGTATTGGGTATGGCTGACCATTATGCGACGGCATGCGTTCGACTGTACAGAATCGGCGGCCTGTCCAGTGACATAATCATATTATATGCTTGTTCCTCATACAATCTGCTCCCATCTGGCTAATACATGGGAACTGATACTCTGCAATGCAGACAAGTAAATGTGTTTTGGGAAACACATTTTTCTGCTGGGTCATGCTACCGCATACCAATTGTAGGTTTTCCACCTTTTAAATTGTCCAAAGTGAGACTTTAGGATTAACACCTTTCCTACTTTGCATGGGACAGTCCCTCATTAGGCATATGAGGGACTGCGAGAATAATCTAGGCATAGCAAATGTCCTGAATACAGGACAATATTATATTCTACATTTCTCTAATAGTTGCATGTAATGGTTATTGTATAAATGACACTTCAATTTGTTATGTGAAGTGGCATAGGCAACTTGACTGCTGTTAGACTAAGTTTTGATTTGTGCTAATATGTATATTTCTGTACTAGGCATGACTGTAGGAATGTTCTGACCTGGTACGTCTGACATTTCCACGGAGCAGGTCCCGCTTTGGCC
>NC_056725.1:1451114559-1451169559 GCF_019279795.1 Protopterus annectens | reverse complement strand
TGGGATTTCTTTAGGTGTAACATGTCTAACAGCTCTGGGTGTGACATAGCTTTATATGTTAGGCAGAGATCACCTCGGAGTAGGCAATATGCTACAGAGTAAAGCTGGAGTTTTTTGAGATGGTCAGTGTAGGGCATCTGTTTGAGGCCAGTAATCCTCTTTGTGAGGTACTTCTGTGGCCTTTCCAGCTGCTGTAGATGTCTTGTGAGGTACATTCCAAAAGGGGCGTTGTACTCTATAATAGGTCTAATGAGTGTCAAGTCTGACTCTGCCCCATAGTTAAACATCATTACTCTCCCTATCACTTATCATTTGATACCGTTTTTTTCCGCTCAAATTCCTTACTGTGTTACTTTTTTTGTCATCCTTGTAAAGCTAACCCTAGGGGTAATGGCTGTCCATTTAGAACCCAACCGTTTGTACCTTATCTTCCCATTCCTTCCCTGCAACATGAACTCTGTACAAGCTGATTTGCTATCCAATGTTTAAGAACAGATCAACTATCAGGTGCTTGTCTTTTATTAATTCTCTGTCAATACTATGGCAAGTGTGAAATCTTAGCTCTTTAGTAAGTCTACCAATTCCCCTTCCCCAGCCTATATGTGAAAATTCTATATTTCCCCTTATAACAACTCACCCTTGCATAACATCAGTTAATCAATACAACTGTAAGAAATATCATGTCCTCGCCACTATATTATCTGAAAAAAATATATATGTTTAATAAAGCATTAATATTTACATATTTACTTTATCCTCTTATAGTTTAATAATACTTATGTAGATATTTCTAAACACTGATAGTGTATATTAAAAAAAATAATATATTCATTGGAAGTCTAGATCTCAAAATTTCAGTTCTACGTTTCTGATAGGCAAGGCGGGGAAATTATTAAAGCCTCATACCTTTTACCTAAATAAAAATCACTTACACTGTTATTATCCTCTGTTAGTATCTGCCCTTAATGTCCAAATCTTGAAAGTCAGTATTGGAGAACATTGCTCTGAATGTTAGCATTCCTCCTGATCGTTGCTTACATAACTTACTCCATAACATTTTCTTAGTAATTTGGCAGGATATGCAACCTTCCTAGTTACTAATTCTTTAATTTAATCTTAAATAAGTTTGTCTAATCCTCATTTTTCCCAACAAAAACAATATGGTAACCATTAAATTTAAGATATAGTAAAAATAAAGTAAAAGTTAAGCATGTGCCTTGCAATGTTATACATAAGAACTTAACTAGTGCACATGCTCTTAAGGGGGCTAGTTTTAGCTATGTCAATGAAAAAATAATCTCTTATTCATATAGTTCAAAGAAGTTATTTATAAGTCTTTAGTGCCAGCCCATGTACATTCATACGCAGGTAGAACATAAACAAATACAAGTCTGCTTACTTTCTGTTCTGTTCGTTGCAGCTCTGTGCTTCCAAGATTCTCTCTCATCATTTTTTTTTTACTTTTTCTGAGCCCCTCTCAGGTGATATATTGTCTCGCGCTTTGTCAGTTTCCTTAGGTGTAGTAAAAGTTTTCACCCCAATCATAGCCAAATTCTGATTTGTGCTAGATAAGGAATTCAAAAGCAAAATCTCTGGGTCAGCTTTCCTTAATAATTAGGAACAACATCACTCCTTTCCTTCTTGCTTTAGGGAGAAGTCAATATCTATAAATATTCTTTCATCACTAAACAAAAGCTTCTTTCTCTGCTTCCAGACTACTTCATTCTGTACATTTCAAATTTTACAGTTATCAGCCTTAGAAATCTAGCACCTGATGCCCATGGTTACCATAGTGGTCAGTATACTCTTTCAATCTTTATCTTGTCTCCTTTGATTTTTGTATGGCTATTTTGTCATAAAGGCTGTACAAACTCTACCTTCCTATATCTCAGGAACTCCATTTACAATAAGATTTTTTTCATTGTACGCTGTCTTCATTATCCATCAGCTGAGCTTCTGCATAGTTCAGTCTGGTTTTGAAGCTACTACCATTTGTTTGAGCACCACAATCTCATCGATTACAGACTGGATAGTATTGGCATGATTTGTCAGGGCTTCTTCCACCTCTGCAAATTTCTTACTTTGCAAACTAATCTGTTCATCTATTTCATTACTGAGTTTTTGAACTCATGAAAGATTAAATTCAGTGATACTTTTTGGTCTTGCTTTTTGCACTATTCATTCACACTTTCCACCCCTCTTGCCATTACCAAAGGCTTGTCTGACTTAAGGGATTTCCTCAGTTAATTTTTCATTTTAAACTTTATCCCTGATTATTTTATTTATTTATTTGCTTATTTATTTAGGAGAACATAAGTGCTAATATAACTTCTATAGATTTTTACTTGTGTGCATTTTAGTCCCAGGATGCTGTTTATACTATAAAATTTGTTTATTTTCCCACACACCAACAGAGCAGGGAAACATAGTAGTTAATTGTCAGCTGCCATTCTGGAAATCCCCCATTACTCCTCATATTTTAGTAGATGAACTCACTATTAAACATTAATTTTGTGTGTGTGTGTGTGTGTGTGTGTGTGTGTGTGTGTGTGTGTGTGTGTGTGTGTGTGTGTGTGTGTGTACATATATAATCAGTTCAATGGCGTGTCAATTCATAAATGACAACAGCAGTGAAAATCAATAAAAAGCAATTTATTCCAACATCATAATGAACATAAGAAAACTCTTAATGTCTCAGTACAATCTTGATGAGCTTATGAGCATAAAAAAGATTTCTTAAATAAATGTGGAACATATGTGTTGAAAACTAAATTTAAAATAACCATTACAATGCTGTAGTTAATTAAACCGTTAATTATATGCAATTAAGAATCTCCAGTTGCATTGATTATTTAACCTCACAAGCATTAAAGCACCACATTTCATTACATACGTGCTCTCCTTCAGCAACAATTTATTCTTTACAGCTGTCTTACTTCTTTTAGAAATCCTAACTAGTTCCAAAACACTCATTTTAAAATCATCACTTATCTTCATGAACTGGTGCAAAATACATTGCCACTAAAATTTCAAAGTCCGTTTGGTGTTACTGAACTTTAATGTTGCATGTATTTTAACGTACCTGATATGTTACTGCACTTTAATTTTGCATGTATTTTTAATGTCCCTGACATGTTACTGTACTTTAATGTTACATTTGATTTTTAATGTCATTGATGTGTTACTGTAGTTTAATGTTACATGTATTTTTAATGTCCCTGATGTGTTACTGTACTTTAAGGCTACATTTATTTTTAATGTCCCTAATGTGTTCTTGTACTTTAATGTTACATTTATTTCTAATGTCTCTGATGTGTTATCGTACTGTAATGTTACATTTATTTTTAATGTCCCTAATGTGTTCTTGTACTTTAATGTTACATTTATTTCTAATGTCTCTGATGTGTTATCGTACTGTAATGTTACATTTATTTTTAATGTCCATGATGTGTTAATGTACTTTAATTACATGTATTTTTAATGCCCCTGGTATGTTACTGTACTTTAATGTTACATTTAATTTTTAATAACCCTGATATGGTACTGTACTTTAATGTTATATGCATTTTTAATGCCCTTGATGTGTTACTGTCTTTTAATATTATGTTTTTTTTTAATTTCCTGATGTGTTACTGTCCTTTAATGTTACACGCATTTTTAATGCCCCTGATTAGTTACTGTACTTTGACGTTACATTTAATTTTTAATGTCCCTGATGTGTTACTATACTTTAATGTTACATGCATTTTTTTTAATTTACAGATGTGGTACTGTACTTTAATTTTACACATTTTTAATGTCCCTGATGTGGTACTATAATGTTACATGCATTTTTAATGTTCCTGATGTGTTACTGTCCTTTAATGTTACATTTATGTTTAATGTTCCTGATGTCTTACTGCCCTTTAATGTTACTTTTATTTTTAATGTTTCTGATGTGTTACTCTACTTTAATATTACATTTTCTAGCAGGTTATAATCTCAACAAGTGGAAACTTCAATACACCCAACAATCCATGCAACATAATAATAAGAAGATAAAAGGAAAAAAGGAGAAAGTGCTCCTCAATGAAGAGTTGTTGTTGTTGTCTTTTGACTTTTCCTGGTTAGGGGTCGCCATAATGGAACTCCGGTCCGCTAATGATTGGCAGTAGATTTTCATGAACACCGAGTGCATGCTCGACATTCAACGAAGGCATGCCCATTTACGCATGTCTTTCGAATGCCCACCCAACCACGGGGAGGACATGCAGACTCCACACAGAAGGCATTCCCTGCACTCCAGCCGAGAATCGAACGGGAGAACCTCTTGCTGTGAGGCAACAATGCTATTGCTGCACCACCGCGGCAGTATACAATTTAATTAATAGTTACAGATGGCCACCATAAAGAAAAAAAAAAGATGTAGTCTTGGTTTGATTCAATGCAGGGCAAACTCTGACTGTAGCAATGTGATTTGTTTGACTCAGCATAAGATGAGAAGTGCCCTAAAATGTCAATGGGGGTTGGTGGGATATATCTTAAAGCTGATATTCTCTTATTATTTTTTTCCTTCAGAGGTTTGATATAGATTATGTAATATACAAAAGCAAAACAAGCATGCACTATATTTTAGATTTCAGTTATATAAGCCTGGTGGGCTTATGACTATTAGAAGCTTAACTATTTCTCTTTAAAGCTCAATAAGATATACTTCATTCAGGTAGGAATAGTATTAAGGATGGACTCCACTTCCGTCTTGCAGCAGGAGCTACACTAATAGCTACTTTCCTTTGTATTACTCCTTACTTGCTAAGATGACTTGTGTTTTCCCTTATTGGCAAGTAAAACTGCTGAAAGCTAATGAACATTAATTATTATAGAAGAACTGTTATTTGGGTAATGTTGGTCCTTTCTTTAGTAATATGAACTAGTTAATGTACGCATATTTGGAGAGATATCTTTTCACCTGGAAATGTATTAATTCCAAAAAAAAATGATAACTGAATGTGCTCTCCTAAAATTCATTTTAACTTAATTTTAACATTCAGAAGATAATGTATGAGATAAATATTCATGAGGTTTCAGCTACAATGCTGATACTTGCAGAACTGATACAGGAAATGGAAATCATTGCAGTAAACAGTTTCTGTCAACATCCTCTCTGGATACCCCTGAAGGATGAGGTATTCAGACCTCAATATTGTTTCTTTCTATAAATGACTACACCTTGGGATTTACATTCAGTATCCCTGTCAAAGCATTTATTAAGTTACAATCACCTTCCTATGAGTTTAACTCATTAATACCTCTTATAAAATTAATACAGCTTCCATTAATACTTATTAATACCTCTTCTTGAGGTGGAATGTCACACCTCTTACAGCCTACACACATTCTTGCACTCGAGTATTTTCTGAAAAACCAGCTTTAAAAAAAAAATCATAAAACAATCAAGACTTCTGTACTACAGGACATCACAAATTACCAGTATTAGTGTCAGTGAGTTAATAACTCCTTGCCCTTTCTAGTACTGAATAGTATTAGCTGGCAAGTCACCTTGTTAAAGAAGTCAGACCAAAGAATAGTCTGGACACCTTAAGGAGCTATGGGTATTGATTGGAAGTGTACATAAAGATGCTATAGGCTTGAATGAGTTAAGTTGTTTTAGTGATGGATTAGGAATGTCAAGATTATGCACACATAGTTTACACAAGGTATCATAGTTTACCACAGGGTATCATGGGGGTCATACACAAAAGCAAATGAAAAAAGCATGTTACTGTCAGCAAAAATACTAAGGCTTGCTCTGGACTAAAATTGTTAATTATTTAATATGTAACCTGCATATTTAACTGTAGGATTTTGTTTTACAGAATGATGACCATTGCTATTTTGTTTTAAGTTTAGGTTTGATGTTCTTCACTATAAGCTTAGAAGATATGTATCATCAATTTGTACTGTTTTTCCACATGCAAATAACTATGATCTCATGAATTATGTAAGCATACATTGATACTAAGGACATAGCATTATCTAATCATCCAACAGTCGCTGTGATAATTATGAATTCACAAATAAAGTTATTGTCACGTGGCACAAACTCACAAAGAGGCTGATACTGAAACTGAATAAGCCAATTCCACTTATCTGGGTTAACAATTAGGCAAGAGCTTCCCAAGATTTCATGACATTTATTGGTGCCTAAGTCCAGATCCAAACATAGCTCTATGAGATCACCCCAAAAATGTCCTATAGTATCTCCAAGGGCATGGAAATAACCTGGGAAAAGGCAGCAGTTGCTGACAAGGGGCATTACTGGACTTCTACTGTTTGACATTTGGAAGCCATTCCCAGAGTTCATGAGGCTGAGGTTGTATAGTCTTCCTATCAAATAAAGGTTCACTTATATTCATCTAAAGACCATCTGACAATCTATAGGAATTTCAGCTGAGACATGGGCAGTCTTGTCATATATATAAAAATTGATCTGTGTCAATAAAACAAGAACTAGTAGCATTTATCATGAACTCTAGGTTCAGATATTTTAAAACAGTACATTACAAATGTGAAGGAGTAGGGATCCTATTTGATGACAAGAGGAAAAAGCACAAAGCTTAGATTTTTTCATAGGTGGTGGCTAAAGGTTTGAGAACAGCATACAATAATTTTACTTAGTTAGTACCTTACTACAGTGAGATTTTATAATTAAGGCAGTAAAACAGATGATAGTTGTTGGAGATGTGGGGAGCCTAAGCCAGATATTCTTTTTATAGTTTGACATTGTCCAAGAGCTAAATTTGGAAGGCAGCAGAATACACCTCTGAGATTATAGATTTGTTTTACCCACCAAATTCACCTGAAGGAGTTGTATCTTAGGTTTTAAAGAAGGAGTAAGAGACTAGTGAGCTAATTACATGTGATCTATTTAATTCACTGTCTAAAGAAGGAAAAGATAAGATCAACAGCAATTATAAGGTGAAACTATTGGTCAAAATAATGTTTAATATAATTATGGAGAAATACTAGAGAATAGGGTGAGTGCTTTCCTTTCTTATATTTAATCCACATTTATTAACCAATACACAGATCATTACAGAAGTTCCATTTAATGAATCTAAATGGTGCTGCAATTTATACATATACACTAGATGGATATGTTTGCCTTGTCGAATTATGTTTTTTTTTTTATTTATTCTGTTAGATCTCTCTTAGATGTGCTCTTTCTCTTTGTTTTTTCTTTTGAATCTTTATTAAAATATTCTGAATTCAATAATACTAAAATGTTCTGAATTAAAAAATATACAATATATTATTTTGATCATTATTTCTTTCACTGTGATTTCAATCAACTATGTATAAGGAGTCAGAGAGTAACTAACTACCTTTGGAGGTGCAAATGTGCAGACATCTGAGGTCAGTGTTTATCACAGACACATATTTATCAGTATAGTCTGAAATGGAGGAATATGCCCATGAACAAAACCTAATATACATTCAATGTGTCCATTATTTCATTTCTTTTACTTTAGTCACAGGCAGACATCAGAAATGTGCAATTGTAACTCAGTATCATTTGGGTGACAGACAGACAGTTTGTTAAGGAAGAGGGGTGTTATGTTTAATTGATCACAGTTAAGTCATACACAATAGGGTTTACTAAAGAGGAACAGCATATGTGTCTGAGATCCCCAAGTTGAAATACATTATCATGGTTATTATTTGTTTTACTTTGAACGCAGTCAAATAGATGTATATACTTGTCACCTGGAAATTTTCATCAATAAAGGGATTAAAGAAATTAATTAAGTGAGGGATGTAGTAGAAGGAACATTTGGATAGGAATAGAGAATCATTGTTTAGATCTGTAAATGGGAGTGATTATAAACAGAACTGTTCATAAACTTTTGAGGAAGTAAGACACAGAGTTAAGATAAGCTGGATATTGTAACGATGATAAAGTTACAGAGCCTTCTTATTAACAGGAGCTGTGTCTCAGGACTGGATGTTGGTGCTAGTAGCTTTGTTGCATAAGCATAATAAGAAGGCCTTTTTAAGCCTAGCCCTGTTTCCTAAGGTGAGAATAAAAACATGTGTTTGCGAGGTAAACACCTTAACCACCATGCCAACCTCCAATAAATTACATAAACTGCACTTTCTCACATACGATAGAGTGATTAAAGTACAAGCAGGGCCCTTGGTGAGATTTCAGTACATGACCCCTGCTTTACAAGATCAGTGCTCTAACCCCTAAGGTACAAGGCCACATGTGTACTTTCTAATCAGATTACAATACGTTTTTGATGTCTTTTACTTATGTACATAAACTATTCAGCTGTTTGCAACCCAGCAGATCTGACAAACATCATTTAAAAACACGGATTAGCTGGAAAGGTCTGAATTTTTAAATGTGATGTGAGGTGGTCCTTTCTAGCTATAATCTATACAGTTTATAACTAGGAGTGAGAGAAGACAGCTTAGAGAAGAAAACATAGTCCTGTGGCTATAACCCTATTTCCATGCAAAAAGGTGTACTTGGAGAGACATAGATAATTACAATCATGGTAGGCTGATTCCCATGGCATGATAAGACAGTAGAGCATTCTGTGTGGCATGCTTTTAGAGTTTCTGAATGATAATTATTTGATTGACAGTTGGTGACATGGCTTGCCATAACAGTGGGATACAGTTCCACATGTAGTTCATTACTTTTGCCACAAACAAACAGTGAATGTGTTGCATCTTAAGTAATGCATGATCTTTAATAATCAGCTTCAGAAATTTCCTGGGGCCATTGCATACTGCCATAGCCCTATTCACCAGTTTCTTTTAGAATGATTTTTTTTCCATTGTACATTCATCAAACTGTTTTTAATATTTTCACACATGATTTTTCATTTCATGCATTTCCAGCATTACTAAGCCATCATGTGTGCAGTATGAGGCGTCTGTTCATATATTGCTAGCGTACATTAATAAAGACCCTTCATACTGCCTTCCAGCTTCTACTGCTTTCTTTTTGTCACATTTACTTGTTTTTCATCTACCAATTATGTTTGTTTTGTTATTTAGAAGAAATAAATGAGTTTGGTAAGCTGCAAACATATAACAGGATTTTCTCTTTTTAAATATTTTAATTTAAGCTGCTGTTTTTGCTTACTTGTTCAGCCATGTTCTTTGTCTGCTTTCCACCTCTCTTACTACTATTGACTTAATGGAAATGTAATCAGTTGTCTGCACTGTAGCATTTAAGTGTGGCTTCACCTGCACATATTCTCTGCATGCTTTTAGCAATGTCATGGACAATTATGCTTTTACTGAAAACTAATTCCCTGGGATTCAGAAACACCAGTTATTTGGCCATGTAATGACAAAATAGTGCAATCAGTGAAGTATGATGGGGCTTGAATCTAATTAACAGCTGATAGGAGCCACATAGCACCAGAAAGATTGACTAATTAAAAGATGTTCTGGCTAAAAAATTGAGAGATCATGTAAAGAACAACACTGTGCAATGACTGTCATGTGACCTAAGGAGCCTGTTAGAGTGCATGTAGCATGCTCATGATGGAGCATGTTCACACATGCGATGACAAGCTACTACATGAACAGCTGACAGCCCTAACAAGGGCTTCTCAACAATGATCCAACAAATCTATTGAAAAACATGCTAAGGCAATGGGTGCAAAGGACAACCAGAGAGGGGAAGAACAAACTCAGGAATTTACAGAAGGGCAATTGGAAGAAAAGACTGGGATTGAGGTAGAGAAGCAAGTCTTTTTTGTTGTGGAATAAATGGCTTTATGGCTTTTCTTTTCTTTTCAAGTAGGGTAGAGCAGGAAATGTATGAGAAGAAAAGAGGGCATAATGATGCCAGCAGTAGCAGACAAACAAACATAGACAATAACCAGCAGGGTAGGTACTGACACAAAAGGGGGCACACAAAGGAGAGACACACTCACAGACAGAGGCAATACAACTGGTGATGGGGAGGACTGGACTATGAACCCCTGGTGGAAGTGAACACAACATAAGGGGAACACAGTGATAGGGGATAGTGGAGGCTGACAACTGACATTCATACTACCATTCTCAGCTAGAGGTCATTCACCTCTGTGACTGTCCTCCTTTCTGGGCTGAATTTTTCTTGGCCAAATCTGCAGGTTGAGGATGTAGTGTGACTTTACCATTCATACAAGGACATGATCATGACCAATTTGGTTCTCAAGGCACTGGTCTTCCAGCACCAACATTACATCTTCCATTTCTTTCCAGGCTAAATATCACAACTTACTGGCAGTGTCCCCAGAAGGACAGCCAACCCTCCTCACTATTGTCAAAACACCAGAAGCCACAAGAGACCCTTCCAAGCTACCTACTGCCAGATGAACTTCTTCAACATGCAGGCAGTCAGGGCCTGGAAGCAGCTGGAGACCCAGCAGGAAATGACATGGTAGGTTGATGGTGAGGTAACCAGTGTAACAGCATAGCAGATACTAGATAAAATGCTAACATAAACAAATGAAAATAAAATAACATACAACAAATAAATATAAAAGAAGGACAGTGATAAATAGAGAGATACAACAGGAAATAACATTTGCAATACAGTGAAAAACTGTCAGACATACTAGAATCTAGAGGAATACAATTATGCTAGGTATGCAGTCCCAGTGTAGATGACAGACCTGCCAAATCAAAGGATATTGTTGTAGATACTGTGCCACAAGGAGCAGGATGGCATGGTTCTTAAAGAGTCCCCCTGTTCATATATGAGGGGAACAATGCATGTAGTGCAATGAGTGACCACAGGGTCCATCCAATCCACTGTTACATGCTAAGGGACATGCAAGGAGTTGGCAGAGATAGGCTACCATATGAGGACATGCATGACAACATGTGGACTATGCTATTGGGGCACAGTAAAAGCTGCAAAAACAGTGGCCTAACAGGGATCCCATTCAACACTTCGCAGTCATGTACTATGACAGGTCTAGTGTGTTTGTTTGAATGCAAAAAAAGACTGGTCTTATGACAATTATAAGTGATCTATTGCATATAAGGTTGAGCATTGTTAAGTGCTAACAGCATGCAAGGAGTTGGCAGAGATAGGCTGCCATATGAGGACATGCAGGACAACATGTGGACTATGCTATTGGGGCACAGTAAAAGCTGCAAAAACAGTGGCCTAACAGGAATCCCATTCAACACTTCACAGTCATGTACTATGACAGGTCTAGTGTGTTTGTTTGAATGCAAAAAAAGACTGGTCTTATGACAATTGTAAGTGATCTATTGCATATAAGGTCGAGCATTGTTAAGTGCTAACAGCATTAATGTCAATATGCAGGTATGTTCTGAGGTTTAGTGTTCAAGTGTTGGTTGCAGGTGGGTTATATATGGTTTGCGGGCATGTTGTTGGTGGTGGGTGGGTTCTATATGGCCTGTCGTCATGTTGTTGGTGGCGGTTGAGTTCTATATAATCTGTGGGCATGTCGTTGGTGGTGGGTGGGTTGTATATGGTCTGTGGGCATGTTGTCTGTGGTGGGTTCTATATAGTTTGTGGGCATGTTGTTATGTGCAGGATTTCTTTTGGGAAATCACTGCCAGGGCAGTTGTCAATGTGTGGCAGCAGTGGTTTCTGGCTTTAGGGAGATTTGTCCCCTCTCAGAGGTAGTGGGAAAGTACAGTTGATATATTTGGGTATTTGGGTTTATGTGTTTTACTGTTTAGTATTTGCAGTTTCATGTTTGCTTATGTGATGGTCACTGTGTTGTCTGACCATTTGTGATATAATAACAGTGACATATGTGGCTATACCAGCCAATTGTACATTACAGAGTTTGCCACAATGATGCATATCTATGTTATGACAGGTAAAATGGCACTGGCATGATGTTTGGAAGGGGCAGTGCAGGCAGCATGCTAGTCAGGCAGACCAATGTGCCCCTTATGGATAGCAGACTATGGCAATGGGCAAATTAAATGCAGGCATTGAAACTCATAGTTGTGAAATAAAATATGGCTGAAGTCATTTTAGAGGAACAACCAGTCACAGGCCACTGATCATTACATGGACAGCATTAACAGTTTACAGAGTTAGGGTAAGTGGACTGTAAGGCAGACTGCATGCACATCAGGAAGTGTGTATTAGCAGTAGGATACGTCTACACTGCTAGCAACAATTTGCAATACACAATTATGCAGCTATCAAAAATACATGCAGCTTTAATATTACTGTTATATATTTATCATTGAGTCTGGAGAGCTGTTCCATAATACTAGTGTATTCAATGGCACCATGTACATTACTGCTCTATACAGTATGTGAAAATGAAATAATCTTGTCCACAATCTGTAATATGGCATCAAGAAATTGGTGTAATAATAATGCAACTCATTATTTAATTGCTTGGAAGAAATTGTTTAACCTTTTAGAAAAATACTTAATGTTTTCCTACGTATATTATTTCTTTTTATTTGTTATGGACACTGTATAAAGTTTATTTGCCCTTTTTCTGTCATTACATTGTTAAATTATTGTATTATAAAATGAATAAAAACTTTTTTGAAAAAGAAAAAAGAAATTAGTGTAACATCCATGAGGCCATTGCCTGGGATACATACATCCATTGTGTCCTCTGTTGGTTGCTGGAAAGCCCATTTAATAATGATTGTCAATGCTATACACACCTTGGTGTCCATAGGAATGGTTATTTTATGTATCCTATTGGCCTGAATGTAAGGGTGGCACATGTGCACCACCTGTTGTATGGTTTATCTGTTCACAGAGTAGCAGTCCATTTTTTCCATGTCATGCAGGGGATGTAATATTAGTTGTGGTCGGATCCTTTGGCAGCACATAGGATGTCAGAGCAGACCTTCATTTTTAAATGATTGAGAGGAAAGTCTCAAACAGATATATTTCTGAAATTGCTGCTGTTTCTCCTAATATATTAACATGGTCCCTGTCTCTGTTCACCATGGTCTTAATGTGCGCAGCTGCTAGACCCAACTCACTGTACAGTTTGTATATTATTCTGAATCACCCTGCTACATGTTTAACCTCACTTGCATTCAGCTTTACTTTCATTATTGCGATGTTGCTCATTTTTATTTTGTTATATGTCATATGCCAGCTGTGATGTTTCATGGTCTTGCATGACTTTGCTAAAAACGTCGTTGAATCCCCCCCCCCCCAAGCTGATGTTCATCACACAGCTTTGATTAATATTATGCTACGTTTCTAAATCCAGAAAAAAAAACATAAAGACTGTTTAAATGCAGTTCATATGGTGAAACAACACAAAATGTGCCAATCAATCAGGTGTTGTTTATAAAAAGAAATGAAGTCATATCTGTTAAGTATATACAGTTTGGGATTTTAATGGTGGCTTCCAAGGCCAAGACAAAAACACTGCTGTATGCAGCATTAGAAACAGTGTGTCTAATGTAGCAGTGGCTCTAACTGTAGACCAGACCAGAAAGTTATTTCCTTGATGTCACTGCAACCTATCTGTACATCCTGACTCAATGAAGATGCAGAGAGAGTTTAATGCTTAAAATGTACATTTATGTTAATTAATGAAGAAATGGCTAGAGAAAATGCTATAATTGCAGTATCGAATATCTTTTGAACTCTAGGTGCATTTTCTTATGTTTGCATGCGTGTGTGTATGTGTGTATGTGTGTGTGTGTGTGTGTGTGTGTGTGTGTGTGTGTGTGTGTGTGTGTGTGTGTGTGTGTGTGTGTGTGTGTGTGTCTGTGTGTGTGTGTGTGTGTGTGTGTGTGTGTGTGTGTGTGTGTGTGTGTGTGTGTGTGTGTGTGGGCACGCATATGTGTATGTGTAACTGTAGGTGTGTATGTTACCTGTGGAGTGATACCTCTGCCTCACTATGTCCCTTAACAAGGTAAGGAGTCCTTACCTTAATTAGTGGAGCCCTTGACTACAAAATAATTCTGAAAATGATTTCAGCACTACAGAACTGAACAAATTTGGTCTGATGGTTTCAGGAATGCAGAAGCTATTTAGTCAGTGTTCACAACTATCCAATGCCTTTGATTTGATTGATTATGGCATCTGCGTCAAATGTTCAGCCCTATTAGGTTTGTCTGAACCAGAACGCTGCTAGTTACATTCCTGTTTGATGGAGCATATGCAATGCATGTGATTAAAAATAATGTTAACTGAAAATAATAAATATACTTGTAACTGATGCTCCCCAGTTTAGTCACAGGCCCTTAGATTACTGGTTTTTAGATTGCATATTTGTCTCTAGGTTATATAGTTTATAAAAATGAGTAAATACTATGCTACTTGCCAAACATGTTGTAATCTAATTATTTTCAGTTGTAGTGCTTGTGGAAGGCATCACAAAAGAATACAATGGTACACAGAAAAAATAAAGAAACAAGTGAAATATGTGGCCACAAATTTTTTTTTATGCTTGATAAGCACAATCCCAGCAGTCTGGAACTTGTAAATATGTTAGATGACTAACTGTAAATACAACTGCACAGAACATAAAGCCAGCACTTTTGAACAGGGTTATTTTCAGGTCAGAAGACTTTATATGAATCAATGTATTTCTTTAACAAATTTGAGGAACATGACTGCTAAACAATTTTTTTTCATGGTTTGACAATTAATTTTACATGTGCAATTGTATGTAATGATTAGAATCTATTCCAGGAATGCACGATTTTTGTGCTTGGGTGCCATTTAATAACTATTGTTATGCTCTGTTAGAATGCATTTAACAGATGTTCTTTATAGGGTAAAATGAGAAAGGAAAACCACAATTAAATTTTCTAGGAAGTATATGAATGCACAGATGTGCACAAAAAAGGAGACATATGAACAAATCATTGAACTTGTTTAATATTAAGTTTTATTCAAAATTCATTTATCATTTACTTTTATTTACACCAGAGCAGCATTGAGTGAATGTGTCCATAATAAATGGATGATGTGGCAGCAGGATGAAGTGATGTGTCTTGCTCAGTGTCGTGCAGTATGCTTGTAGTCCAAAGAGATTCAGGCCTGTAGCTTCAGTTTTGTAGAACAGTATCTCAGTCGCTGTTACATAGGTGACACATTAATGAAAAGGTATGTGTTTATAGCACACTATTGTGAGAAATGTATTAGACTAAAGAGTAATAAATTAAGTAAAGCCTGACAACATGAAGTTATTAGTTTGATTCTCAAAGCATCTGTTTGCATAATGTTTGGTCTGACCTATCATTACTCTGTCAACCGCCTTTAGATTCCTTTTCAAATACACATTTTTACTTTGGAAGATGATATGTTAAGCCCACTGGGATATCCTTAAGAGCTCATTTGGATATATTCAATGAACCTATACTACAGGAGGTTTAAGGTATTGCACAATGAAGGCTCAAGCTTTTTACCTTTTGGTTTGGATGATTATTGAAAAAGATGGAAATGTGTAGGGGGTTACACAAAGAACTTAAAATAACTTTCAGAGTGAATGAGATAGGTGATAATGGGACTAGGAAGTGATAGATCACATTAGGGAGTGTAATCATTGGGACTAGGAAGTGATAGATCACATTAGGGAGTGTAATCATTGGGACTAGGAAGTGATAGATCACATTAGGGAGTGTAATCAGAATATAAGTATAGAAATGGTGATTTGCTTCAGGTTTACTCTGTTGATGGATAAAACTATTCAATAAGAGATTATAGTACTTCACAGACTGTATTCTCTAGAGAATGAAATCTGATTAGACATGTTTACCTCTGATTTTTCCAGGAGGAAAGAGGGAGAGGCAGTATGTAGAATAGATGCTGAAAGATGATTGTGCATTTTAATTTTTGTCATTAATGCATTATGTGTAAGTACTGACATGTGGGAAGCAATAAAAAGTGACATTCTTAATAGTTACCCAAATCCACCTCAACAAACACTTATCTTCTACAGGAGTCCAGAGACTCCTTACTGATGCAGTAACAGTGACAGCTGTACAGAGTGTGGGGGTCTTGGGTTCATAGGTTCATAGGTTCATAGGTTCATACTAGGCTATCTGCCCTGGGGCAATTATAAGCCTAGCCCAATTCTGTATGGCTTACGCCACCCCTTGATTTGAGTATACTGTGCCCTTTTTAAGGTTTAGTTTACTGTGCCTCTGTCTAATAGTGACACGGGAGTAATCCCTGGGACAAACCTACGATCCCCCATCCACTTATCGAGATTCTTCTTGAAGAGATTCAGTGAGGTGCTCTGCCTCACATGAACTGGAATTCTATTCCAGAGCGAAGGGAGCCTCTGGGTTATGAACCTGTCCCTCCAGCAAGTTCTATTTATTTCTGTGCTGAGGTTCAAGTCCCTCGAGCGTGTGGCTCTAAGGGATTTAGATTTACTGAGGTGGAGCATGTCCATTAATTCTGGATTTGACATAGCTTTGTATGTCAGGCAAAGATCACCTCGAAGTAGGCGGTATGCAACTGAATAGAGCTGGAGTTTTTTTAACCGAGCAGCATATGGCATCTGTTTGAGACCCTTGATCCTCTTGGTGAGATACTTTTGAGGTCTTTCTAATTGCTGCAGGTGTCGGGTAAGGTACATCCCAAAAGGGGCATTGTATTCTATGATGGGCCTGATGAGGGATGAATAAAGGGGCAAGATTACCTCTCTTGATCTAGATGTGAAACCCTTTGTGATGAGGTGGGCTATGTAGAAGGTCTTTCTAACCACTTTGGCAATGTGGTTTTCAAAGGAGAGATTGCTATCAACTTGGGTCCCCAGGTCCCCAATAACTTTCTCTGTACTTAATGGGTTTCCGCCTATGTGGTAAAGGGTATGACTATACATTTTTTGGCATTTAGCTTTAAACCATGGTGCTGGCACCAGTTATCTGTTTGTGTGAGACCTTTTCGAAGGATGTTTGTGTCAGCTGGAGAGTTGATTATGGCACCCAGTTTGCAGTCATCTGCGATCTTGGTGAGCCATAGTCCTCCCACGTTTGCCTGTACCTTGGAAAAGTATATACCGAACAAGAGTGGTCCCAGGACAGAACCCTGTGGGATGCCACTTGTGACCGGTTTCGAGTCTGACATGGCTCCAGCAACTCTCACTCTGTGGGTTCTGTCTTTGAGCCAGTTTGCGACCCATCTTGTGACATAGGGGTTTATATTTAAGCTGGATAACTTATCTATGATGCCCGAGTGGGGTATTGTGTCAAATGCCTTTGCAAGGTCCAGATAGGCTGTGTGGACTACCTTCCCTTCATCTATGGCTTTGGTGACTGTTTCAAAGAAGTCAACCAGGTTCAAAAGGCAGGATCTGCCCTTGACAAAGCCGAACTGGGTAGGATCTAGTGTCTGTAGGTCCCCAATGTCTTTGTTTATGAGCTCCATGATGATCCTCTCCATAGCCTTGCAGACTAAGCTAGTCAGGCTTATGGGGCGATAGTTTCCAGGGTCCGTAGAGGCTCCACCTTTGTGGAGTGGGACCACTGTTGCTGTCACGCCATTCTGTGGGCACATATCCTGTAGTGAGGCTGAGATTGTATAGCTGTTTTATTTGAGGGATTAGTTCCTCTTGTAGTTCATGTAGGACGCAACCTGGGATGCCATCTGGTCCCATGGAAGCAGTGTTTTTGCTTTGGAGAGGGCAGCCTTCACCTGAGCATCTGAGATGTTTGGGAGGCAGCCCTCTGCCGGGATAGATACTTGCTCTTTTGGGGGAAGGGGGTGGAGAAGTTTGCACTGAACCTGTCTGCCAGGATATTGGCGATGTCTGTGGGTTCAGTGTATTTTTTGTCATTTAGAATCAACTCAGAACAAGTCTGGGAGTTGCATCCCAGGTTTCTAACATAACTGAAAAAAGCCTTATGATTGTCTTTGGTGTCCTGTGCAATTTTTCTCTCGAAGCTGGCCTTGGAGAATTTTATGAGGATCGTAATTTTTGCTAGTACTGATCAGAGATGCCTTCCCTATTAGGGATTTTGCTCTATCATGTAGTAGCTTCCTCCTTCTGTTGTACAGTTTATTTATGGCAGGGGTCCACCAGACTGGACGCCTGCCTTTGGATGATTGGGTCTTGGTTTTGTTTGGGATAGCATGATCCATGCATTCCTGGAGATGTCCGTAGAATGCATTTATATAGGATTCTGCAGTTTGGGCTATAGTTTCCACTGGCCCTGGGGCCTTGAAGGATTCCACTTTGGTTTTGAGAAGTGAGAAGTTCACTTTTGAGAAGTTTTTCACTGTGGTTTTCTGGGCTGGGGTTGGGTCGGGATGTGGACATCCAGTGAAATTAATTTATGGTCTGATCTTACCAATGAGGCATATACTTCTGGTGTGGAGCATAGAGTCCCCATGTTGGTAATGATCAGGTCTAGTATGTTGTTCCCTCTTGTGGGAGTGGTGACTAGTTGTTCCATAGCATTTGAGTTTATAATTTCCAGGAATCTTTGGGCTAAGGTGCTGGGGCTTGAGTAGTGCTTCCAGTCAATGTTTGGGTAGTTGAAGTCGCCCAATATAATGGTGTTCGGAGAGATCTTCATGTTCTCCAATGTTTTCAGGAAGGCCGAATGGGATTCCTGACTTTGATAGGGTGGTCTGTAGGATGCTATAAACTGAAAAGCAGTCTTGCCCACTGTTAGTTGCACATGGATGGTCTCCGATACTTCATGCAATGCCACTAACCTGGAGGTGTGGATATCCTTGATAAATATGGAAACTCCCCCTCCTTTTGTGGTTCGGTTCGGGTTTTGGGGCCAAAAAGCATGATATGAGGTATAGCCTGGTAGTGCTGGGGTGCTCTCTGGAGCCTTGAACCAGGTTTCTGTCACTGCACAGATATCGATGTTCTCCATACTGAGGAGAGCTTCGAGTGCGTGCATCTTAAGGTTAAGACTTCTGGTGTTTAGCAGCATTACCCTTAGTTTCTTGTTCCTTGTGCTGTCTATGGGGGTGGGTTTGACTTTTGAGCCTTGCCTTAAAAAGGCACAATGGGGGTGGCAAGAGCCTTTGCCAATATCCGAAAGCCCAGTGGTGACAGGTGCAAGCCGTCCCTAGTGAAGCAACGTGGCTTGTCGAGCATGTAATCCCAGGCTGACAGACACTGGATCCCCTTTGAATGACACCAAAATTTTAGCCAATTGTTAAAATCGATAATTTTGTCTTTGTACTGTGGCATCATTCTAGGTGAGGGTAAGATGCTGCTCAAGGTCAGGGTCATACCAGCCTGGGCTACATGATCAGAGAGCTCCTCTATGTCTCTTTTCATGTAGTCCAAGGAGGTACGTCTCAGGTCATTCTCACCAGCATGTACAATGACTGAGTCATATTTGTATTTGCTTTGGAGTGACCTGAGTGCTTGCGTTATGTGTTGGATCCTAGCACCCGACAGGCAGCTCACTGTGACCTTCTCTTTATTCAGCCTGGTGAGCGGGACGTCAGTGTGTCTGACAATAGAGTCACCTATAACAAGAGTATCAGGTGTGTTATTCAGCCTTAAGGGCTGTGGCTGCTTGGCACACTGACTTTGTGGTTATGTGTTGTGTGTGTTTTGTTTTGAGGTAGCGTTTGCTTGGATGTCTGCTTTGGAGGTCTCTGTTGCTTAGGTAGATTTTTATTTAGAGCCTCCGAGTATGTTTTTGTGTATTTATGTGTTTGGTTCGCTGATGTGGTGGGACTATGTGATACTGGAATTGTGTTGTGTGAGGTTACCTTCTCCTCCTGACTGATTACACCAGTTTTGAGATGAGAGAGCTCAGCCTCCAGTTTGGCTAAACAGTTGCATCTCTCACATATATTTGAACCTGTTTGGAGGAGGAGAGGGTTGTCCGTGTACATGAGACAGTTGTAACATTGCCTCAAAATTCCCTGATTCACCAGCTGGACTTGAGAGAAAACCATTGACTGACCTTTGGACATGCTAGAGTAATCGGGAAACTGAATTTAAGGCGGACCAATAGAGGACAGGGTAATCGTAGAGAGTATAAGAGTAAGTAGTGCTTATGGTTTAATAGTGCTAACGTGTAGGATTACTTAATTGGACCAGTGAAGGGCCTTAGAATGAGAATATGGTGTTTAAATTGAGAGATAGAGCAGTTCTAAGGGAAAAAGTGAAGAGCAGACTTTGTGGAGCCAGGAATAGTTTAAACCCAATTAGGCGGCGCTGCCCGCTGTTGCACTATGCTCAAAAACGCGCAAAACCGTGCAAAAGAGGGTTTTAAGAGAGGAAGATGAAGGAGTTTTGGAATTGACCCAAGATGGCCAATAAAACTACAGTTTCAAGTCAGTAACCACTCCCACAGGGGCAGGCAGGCTGCTCAATGTTTTTCACTGCCACTGATCAACAGAGAGACTTTCCTTTAGCCCAAGCAAAAAATGGCCTCACAGAAACTTACAAACAGTTCAAGAACAGCAAGCCTGTAACTGAACTTTTTTAAATCTCAGAAAAGTGGGAAAAAAGCAAGATTTTTTGTTTTTGTTTTTTTAGAGATAGCAGAGGTTAACAAGTATCAACAAGTTGTAACAGTGCAGTAAATGACCCCACACAAGAGTGCTAGGCCAAAGACAGATAAAATGCAAGTTTTGAGAAAAACGATTTTAAAAATAAGTGCAAACAGGAAATTCAGTAAACAGCTCTAGGTTGTGCTCTAAATACAGTTACTAATGCAGAAATCAAATTTAACAAGCCAGAAAATGCTCAAAATAGGCGGCTATGCAGAAAAACTTAGCAAATAAACAGAGGAAAAATACTTAAAGTCTCAAAAGTGGCTCCTTTCTTCTCTCACCGTTTTCTCCTCTTGGTGGGTGCTTCACCAACAGCCAACAAGCCTGAAAAGACACCAAAACCACGAGGCAACCAGGTTTTAAGAGAGGAAGATGAAGGAGTTTTGGAATTGACCCAGAATGGCCAATAAAACTACAGTTTCAAGTCAGTAACCACTCCCACAGGGGCAGGCAGGCTGCTCAATGTTTTTCACTGCCACTGATCAACAGAGAGACTTTCCTTTAGCCCAAGCAAAAAATGGCCTCACAGAAACTTACTAACAGTTCAAGAACAGCAAGCCTGTAACTGAACTTTTTTAAATCTCAGAAAAGTGGGGGAAAGCAAGATTTTTTTTGTTTTTCAGAGATAGCAGAGGTTAACAAGTATCAACAAGTTATAACAGTGCAGTAAATGACCCCACACAAGAGTGCTAGGCCAAAGACAGATAAAATGCAAGTTTTGAGAAAAAATGATTTTAAAAATAAGTGCAAACAGGAAATTCAGTAAACAGCTCTAGGTTGTGCTCTAAATACAGTTACTAATGCAGAAATCAAATTTAACAAGCCAGAAAATGCTCAAAATAGGCGGCTATGCAGAATAACTTAGCAAATAAACAGAGGAAAATACTTAAAGTCTCAAAAGTGGCTCCTTTCTTCTCTCAGCGTTTTCTCCTCTTGGTGGGTGCTTCACCAACAGCCAACAAGCCTGAAAAGATGCCAAAACCATGAGGCAACCAGGTTTTAAGAGAGGAAGATGAAGGAGTTTTGGAATTGACCCAGAATGGCCAATAAAACTACAGTTTCAAGTCAGTAACCACTCCCACAGGGGCAGGCAGGCTGCTCAATGTTTTTCACTGCCACTGATCAACAGAGAGACTTTCCTTTAGCCCAAGCAAAAATGGCCTCACAGAAACTTACAAACAGTTCAAGAACAGCAAGCCTGTAACTGAACTTTTTTAAATCTCAGAAAAGTGGGGAAAAAAGCAAGATTTTTTTGTTTTTTCAGAGATAGCAGAGGTTAACAAGTATCAACAAGTTATAACAGTGCAGTAAATGACCCCACAAGAGTGCTAGGCCAAAGACAGATAAAATGCAAGTTTTGAGAAAAAAATGATTTTAAAAATAAGTGCAAACAGGAAATTCAGTAAACAGCTCTAGGTTGTGCTCTAAATACAGTTACTAATGCAGAAATCAAATTTAACAAGCCAGAAAATGCTCAAAATATAGGCTATGCAGAATAACTTAGCAAATAAACGGAGGAAAAATACTTAAAGTCTCAAAAGTGGCTCCTTTCTTCTTTCAGCCTTTTCTCCTCTTGGTGGGTGCTTCACCAACAGCCAACAAGCCTGAAAAGATGCCAAAACCATGAGGCAACCAGGTTTTAAGAGAGGAAGATGAAGGAGTTTTGGAATTGACCCAGAATGGCCAATAAAACTACAGTTTCAAGTCAGTAACCACTCCCACAGGGGCAGGCAGGCTGCTCAATGTTTTTCACTGCCACTGATCAACAGAGAGACTTTCCTTTAGCCCAAGCAAAAATGGCCTCACAGAAACTTACAAACAGTTCAAGAACAGCAAGCCTGTAACTGAACTTTTTTAAATCTCAGAAAAGTGGGAAAAAAGCAAGATTTTTTTTGTTTTTTTGTTTTTTTAGAGATAGCAGAGGTTAACAAGTATCAACAAGTTGTAACAGTGCAGTAAATGACCCCACACAAGAGTGCTAGGCCAAAGACAGATAAAATGCAAGTTTTGAGAAAAAACGATTTTAAAAATAAGTGCAAACAGGAAATTCAGTAAACAGCTTTAGGTTGTGCTCTAAATACAGTTACTAATGCAGAAATCAAATTTAACAAGCCAGAAAATGCTCAAAATAGGCGGCTATGCAGAAAAACTTAGCAAATAAACAGAGGAAAAATACTTAAAGTCTCAAAAGTGGCTCCTTTCTTCTCTCACCATTTTCTCCTCTTGGTGGGTGCTTCACCAACAGCCAACAAGCCTGAAAAGATGCCAAAACCACGAGGCAACCAGGTTTTAAGAGAGGAAGATGAAGGAGTTTTGGAATTGACCCAGAATGGCCAATAAAACTACAGTTTCAAGTCAGTAACCACTCCCACAGGGGCAGGCAGGCTGCTCAATGTTTTCACTGCCACTGATCAACAGAGAGACTTTCCTTTAGCCCAAGCAAAAATGGCCTCACAGAAACTTACAAACAGTTCAAGAACAGCAAGCCTGTAACTGAACTTTTTTAAATCTCAGAAAAGTGGGAAAAAAGCAAGATTTTTTTTTTGTTTTACAGAGATAGCAGAGGTTAACAAGTATCAACAAGTTATAACAGTGCAGTAAATGACCCCACACAAGAGTGCTAGGCCAAAGACAGATAAAATGCAAGTTTTGAGAAAAAAATGATTTTAAAAATAAGTGCAAACAGGAAATTCAGTAAACAGCTCTAGGTTGTGCTCTAAATACAGTTACTAATGCAGAAATCAAATTTAACAAGCCAGAAAATGCTCAAAATAGGTGGCTATGCAGAAAAACTTAGCAAATAAACAGAGGAAAAATACTTAAAAGTCTCAAAAGTGGCTCCTTTCTTCTCTCAGCGTTTTCTCCTCTTGGTGGGTGCTTCACCAACAGCCAACAAGCCTGAAAAGATGCCAAAACCATGAGGCAACCAGGTTTTAAGAGAGGAAGATGAAGGAGTTTTGGAATTGACCCAGAATGGCCAATAAAACTACAGTTTCAAGTCAGTAACCACTCCCACAGGGGCAGGCAGGCTGCTCAATGTTTTTCACTGCCACTGATCAACAGAGAGACTTTCCTTTAGCCCAAGCAAAAAATGGCCTCACAGAAACTTACAAACAGTTCAAGAACAGCAAGCCTGTAACTGAACTGTTTTAAATCTCAGAAAAGTGGGAAAAAAGCAAGATTTTTTTGTTTTTTTGTTTTTCAGAGATAGCAGAGGTTAACAAGTATCAACAAGTTATAACAGTGCAGTAAATGACCCCACACAAGAGTGCTAGGCCAAAGACAGATAAAATGCAAGTTTTGAGAAAAAAACGATTTTAAAAATAAGTGCAAACAGGAAATTCAGTAAACAGCTCTAGGTTGTGCTCTAAATACAGTTACTAATGCAGTAATCAAATTTAACAAGCCAGAAAATGCTCAAAATAGGTGGCTATGCAGAAAAACTTAGCAAATAAACAGAGGAAAAATACTTAAAGTCTCAAAAGTGGCTCCTTTCTTCTCTCACCGTTTTCTCCTCTTGGTGGGTGCTTCACCAACAGCCAACAAGCATGAAAAGGGTTGAGTCTGAAGGGTCAGTATTTTCCTTTCCTGATGAGTTGGTACAATGCTAGGTTTGATGTGATTGTTCTCTTCCAGGCGGAGCAGTAACTGTATTCCAAATATCATCCTGACTTACTGAGTTTTTCATTTTATCACAGAAAATCATCCAAGCGATGCCTCTAATGAATCTCCTTTTTGCTACTTATATGTTTTAGCTCATGGTTTCAGACACTACCAAAAGCTTGTGGCAACAGGTGAGTATAGGAGTAAAGGAGGGCAGACAGACAGAGATCATTCTGATCTCAACACTTTGCGCAGAACAATGACTGAATCGCTGCTACTGCTGAACCCATCTGTCAATCTCCTGCTCCACTTTGCTTTCCATTGTGAACATTATGCTGTGATACTTAAATCTTCTGTACTTGCAGGGACTGCTGCTCCTTCATCTACAGAAAACATTCTACTCTCTTACTGGAGAGAACTATGGCCTCTTATTTGGAAATGATTTTCTTTTTACCTCTACAGTTTCAAACTCAGCACAGACCTACTCAAGTATGTGAGCCTACTAGCACCCTTAAAAGAACAACATTACATGTAAAGCTACGAAGATATGTTTCTTACATCACCATACTGGTTAGTTTCCAGACCACATGTGTGTCTTGATATTCTGTTCATGGAAGTCGAGAAAACAGGATAAGGCACATGCTGCAAGAAGTCCTACATCCACCTTAAATGTTTTCCTCTTGGTGCTGAAAATATAAACACATCCATTTGTCTTCAAAGGCATGGATCTAATGCCATGTATCAGTGGTCCAGAAATGCTGCATTGTTGTAATGCCGCTGACAAAATAGTTAAGGGTACTTGGCCATTTGCCTTTTGTAAAACCAGCATACACATATAGACATTGTTAATAAAATTACATAACTATACAATACTTCTGCAAGGACAAATAATTGGTCTGCTGTTCTACTACCACAATGGAGAATAAGTAAATTCTGAATCCAAGGCTCAACTTTTCCAGCATCCTGGAATAGTATTCTCAGTGAGGCTGAAAAAGAGCAATCCACTTTTGACTGAAAGAAGCCTTCCTACCTGCTTATTTTTGAAAACGGAAACCACCAGTCCAGATTGCATTTGAGAGGTATTGTCTTTGCCAGCTGTACTGCACTTAAAAGTTGTGCTAACCCCAATATCTCATCAGTACTGAGTTCCATCAAATCCTGCAGTGGGAATGCATCTCCACCCACAACTTTGTCCAGCATAACTGAATTCCATTCTGGTAGAACTGTAGTAAGGGACTTTGGAGGCTTGGCAGTACATCCACCCTTCCTACAGGACTGCCTTTTGTCTTCCTGTCTATTAAGGATGGAATGTGTACTAAATTAAGGAATTCTTCAAGGTATTCCTTCCACCTCCCTAAAATGTTCCTAGTTAAAGTGAGTATTTCATCCTTATTGCAAACTGCCTGAGAAATGTAACACATACCCCTGCTAACTCACTGGATGGATCCCCAGAACCTCACTGAGGCTATCCAAAGTCATTCTTCTTCCACACCATGACCTTTGCTTTGGTGACTACCTGAATTACTAACTTCATGGTCTGCCAATGCCTATCACTCATCTCTGAAGACCACTTCAAAACTGTATAGGTGGTCTGTTTTGTTATCTAGTGTCTAAGTTCACCACTGGCAAACAAGGGTAATTGTCATGAAAAGCATCACCCACCTTCCAGTCACAGCTCCTTGTTGTTGCATCTATTTTTTGGGGTCTTAATCAGGGACTCCACATTGTTCTCCTCTCTGGGTATGTGAGTGATGTTCTTATATAGTTAGAAGCTTAACTCATTCCACACAGTGAAATTTCAATGCTCAGTTTTCAATAGCCAATGTCATGGTTATAGCAAACTGAATGATTCAGGAAAAGCCACATAGGAGTTTGCCTCAATAAAGTTTTGTATCATAAACTGACTCACCAGCTTAATAATCTAAACCTGTATTAAACAAAGCAAGAGAGGAAGATGTTGTAATATTTGATGGTAAAGAGCTCTACAATATAAATTCTACAATCTCTCTCTGCTGCACACAAAGCTATTATTCTTAACTTCAGAAGAAGCAACAGGTAATTTGACCAATAAATTCCCCTTCCTTGTGGTGAGTCAGTAGTTAGTAAATGCAATACCAAACAGTGATGACATGTTTTTCGAAGTGAGACACTGGAAAATAAAAATGCTGAATGTACATATAATATCTTGAGTCTTATCCTTATCAGGCAAACACAAAGACCAGCAATCTGCCTTGTAATTGTCTATATTTTTCACACCTATAAATATAAGGTGTGGTATAAAGCACAACACCCTGCCATAGTTTATATGTGGCCTAATATGGGTGATGTATAAAGACAACACTATCATGCTATCCTTGCTACTTAATTTCTCTTTTTCACACCTATAAATATAAGGTGTGGTATAAAGCACAACACCCTGCCATAGTTTATATGTGGCCTAATATGGGTGATGTATAAAGACAACACTATCATGCTATCCTTGCTACTTAATTTCTCAGAATGCCTTTCACTATCCCATAAAATTTAAGCATAACAATAGATACATGGTTGTTGAATTTACTTTGATTGCCTATAGTTTCCCTTAGATGCTTAACACTGGTAGCCAAAGGAATAAGTCTGTCTACTGCATATGGATATCCATGATTTAATGTCAGAAAATGGATGACAATACAGTGCATTAAATAACATCATGTCAACCATAGACCAGCAATACAGATCATCACCGTACCAGGGTGTAGGATACTATGATCAGCAATCTTTCTCTCACTACCATCTCAGTCTTTGTGTAATCAGCATATGTGCTTATCTTCACATTTCTGGAAGAAGGAATGGTAGATACAAACAAATTAAACAAAAAAGGCCCAGATCTTTGAGGAACACCAGCATTTTCTATAACTTCCTCTGAGTGCTTATCTCTCTACCTGACTTTGTAACTTCAGACACACAGCAGTCTTTTCATATCCTCACAAATACTATTACATGGCACAGAATCAAATGCCTTACTTCAATCTAAGTATATAACATCTATAGGAAGACCACATTTAAAAGTATCTACTGCATCGGTATAAAATTCGGGTCTATGTCAAATAAATGAATGCTTGAAATGTCGAACGTCATATAGTTGAGATCATATGATTGACATTTCAAGTGTTTGAAGGCTGACCTTAACAGTGCCGTACAGTGCAAATGGGAAAATTTCCTCTTTTCTGAGTGTGGTCTCAGAGTTGGTATATTTAAGTAGGGGGGGTGTGGGGAGTGCAGGGGGGCTGCTCGCACCGTTAAGGTAGGTTTTTCTTTTTTTTATATTATATATTCAAACTTTCAAATATCAACCATATGGTCTTGAACATATGGTATTCAACATTTTGAAAGTTCGAATATATAACATAGACCTTAAAATTCAACAAGGTTACTTAGACAAGGATTCATGAATGCCTACACTAAGTGTACACTGTTCTGAATGAATAGACAACACAAGCATAACTCCCACCTTCTTCCTCCTAGTTTCAGTTTTCCTCTTGATTTTATTGCAACCTTAAATATCAAGGGGGATTCATAAAGGTTACCCTAATGTGGGGACCATGTCTACACTTAGTCTAATCTGTCTGTGTGAACAGGCAGCACAAACAATGTGGAAGGGATGTTTTTGAATATGGATCGTGTAGACTAAATGTAAGCATTCATGAATCCTGCCCAAGGTCTTTAAGGTATAAATTTATCCTGAGTTATATCATGTAGGTGGCTAATGGTAACAGATAATAGAGACAGCAGTGTTTTCTCAATTACTTTCCCAGTTATGCTTATAGGACATATTGGGAAATAACTGGAAGTGATAGCATAACTGTTACCATCTGGAAAATTCAATCACTATGTTTTCTCCAAACTTCAGCAATATAGCCACTATACATGGTAGCCTGAAAAAGACAGTTGAGGCAATGCACATTTTTGGAAGCATCTTAAATAGAAAATACCCATTATATTTGTCAGCATCAGCTGCAACACTAGATCAAATAGCTTTAATGGCAGCCTCAACTGCCTCTACTTTCAATATTTGGACAAGCTGTAATATTGCTATCATAGCTCATCTCTGTTGTGTTGCTCTTGGAATTAGAAATATTAAAAAAAAGTGTTTACTCAAAATACTTTTATCACTGGTTTATTCAATAACCATTAACTATTGAATTATCCACAAATAACTCACCATTGCCAGAATACCCCCTCAAAAATGGCAAACATGTTAAATGAATGCTTTGTAGTTGTCTTTAGTGTTGGCAGGTATTCCCAGAATAGTCACAATGTGCATATTGGTATTTTTGATCCAACTGAGATCTGTCCTAGCTCACAACCACACAGTATTCATTTGAAAGCTCATTAGCTTTCTTGACCTAAGCATCTGGACCATATTGACTCAGAACTGGTGAGATGATAGCTTCCTTGTAAAAGTTTAGTGGAATTGTCATTTTTCACATAACGTTGATCACAGTTTGCTGGAATCAATCTTCTGTGATTCTCAGTTAAGATTAGAAAGATACCAAATACATGTTTTACTTACTGCAACCCTCTGAATACTTTAATGGCTAGCAGCACCCCATGTGCTTTATTATGTATATCTATATCTACATATATCTCTCTATATATATATTTTATATATATATATATATATATATATATATATATATATATATATATATATATATACACACACATATATATATATATATATATATATATATATATATATATATATGGGTCCTCTTCACTACACCGACACGCCACAAAGCCGACACCCAAAACACCGAGACCAAAAGACCGAAAACACACAATACTGACAACTTACAAAACCAAACACCATAACACTGACACACAAAACGTAAACTACACATTACACACAACTATATATGCACTAACCTTAACCCAAACCCTAACCCTAACCCTAAGGTCCGACACTACCGCACACTTACCCTACCCGCACCCTAACCCTAACTCACTTAACCCACCCTTAAACATAAAGTCCGTCACTATCTCACACTTACCCTACCTGCGCCCCAACCCTAACTCACTTAACCCACCCTTAAACATGAAGTCAGTCACTATCGCACACTCACCCTACTTGCACACTAACCCTAACTCACTTAACCCGCCCCTAAAACTACATTCTGACACTATCACACACTTACCTTACCTGCACCCTAACCCTAAGTCCGACACTACCGCACACTCACCTTTCCCGCACCCTAACCCTAAATCCCTCACTATCGCACACTTACCTGTCTGCTCCCTAACCCTAAATCCCTCCCAAAACTTGGAATTGCCCATTATTATACCATGACCCCCCCAAAACGTGCACGCTGATTGGCCAGCGTGCCCGTTGTAAATCGAGTTATACTAATGGAAAAAGGTCCGGTCGCCCGGACTTTTTTCCATTAGTATAACTCGATTTTTTAAAACACTGTCTCGCTATGTTAAATGGGTTTAACATAGTGAGACAGTGTTTTAAAAAAAAGCAACGGAGAAAGCAAGATCTCCGTTGCTTTTTTTTAGTGTTTCGCTATGTTAAATGAGTTTAACATAGCGAGACAGTTTTAAAATAAGCAACGGAGATGTCCGTTGCTTATTTTAAAACTGTCTCGCTATGTTAAACTCATTTAACATAGCGACATAAAAAGCAACGGAGATCTTGCTTTCTCCGTTGCTTTTGCTCAACTCTGATGTACTGCGCAGGCATGCAGTACATCAGAACTGCCGCGGATGCCAGACATCTGCGGAAGGGCAGTAAACAGGCATTATACTATGCCATTATTTAAGAAAAGTGATAGTTTCTTTTCTTAAATAATGTCATATAATAGCAATAACCACTTCTGGGTGTGGGTAATGCTAAATTTACCCACGGTTGGCTTTGTTTGGTCCCGAGGGCGAAGCCCTCGGGACCAAACCACACCAACCGTGGGTAAATTTAGCATTACCCACACCCAGGCGTGGGTTATTGCTATAGTAATCAACATTTAGAGTGCCATTCACAAGTATAGAATGTTAAACCTGGTACTCTGGGTGGCTGCAAAGTCACTCACTCACTTTTTTGCAGAAGGCCCCTGGAACCAAATACACGAGCTATCAGTATCTTTGTATTTCACCTTGGTCTTTGCAATGTATAACTCAATGCCAGCACAGAATTCCAAAAACAATTTACCAGTAAGACTCAGAAAACACAATCTTTTCCTCCGAATCAAGCCCATTCCAGGTGTACCCATTATTATCCCTGTAAACATGGAAGGTTCTCAGTATGACTCCAGAATCAGTCAATGATACCCTGTCAAGTTCTGCATCCATGATCTCTAAGAAAGCTGGATATTTCAAATAGCTGATAGATATACACAAACAACAGAGATTTTTCCTTTTTCAATACATTATTGCATTGTGGTGATATTTTTGTCTAGTGCAGCAGACTCCAACTGTTTGGGATACAGCTAGGGTATGTAAGTACCCCCACATCTGTCTGATGCCACCCCTAACTGTCAGGATTGGAGTAAGAATGAAATCACCAACAATTTGTCTAATTCTTAACAAATGTGCATAGAAGCAAAACCAGCTAAACAGTTGTTAGCTTCCTTCACAAGTTCTCATTCCTTCCTCAGCAGTGAGGTGGAATTTCATATCACAAAAAGCATTTTTTTGCCATGATCTACTCTGTGTTAACTGTTTCCAATCCTTCTTGCCTCCTGACCGGCAAGATAACCAACCTCAACTCTCTCTTTGTAGAGCACAGATTTTTTTTTTGTCTGATCTCAGTCGGGCTAGATGGTCTCTTGGCCACTCTGTGCTGACTGCTAAACCACACCCTCAGGCATGGACAAAGACATGGTATCTGATATCCAGGTTCTCAGAAGGTTACATTTTGGATAGTTGTTAGTCTGGCCCTTCCACTTGGACTTTCTTCCTTAAGGTGAACTCATCCTCAACACAAAGTTAAAGATCAAAGTGACATGCAACTCCTGCCAACACAGCAATGTCATGATCCTAAAAAGGGATATTGTAATTAAAATGCAATGCTTGTGATACTATCGTGGTGCATTTATAAAGCAGCTTTGTGGCATTGCTATACTTTTGTACTTAACTTAAAATGGCACTTACTTTGCAAAGATGAATATATTTATGGATGCTAATAAATCAGATATAATAGATTTCCATCCCATTTAGTCCACTATTTCTAAATGTTTAAAGTGGAATTAAGTGAAGATGGATTTTGCAACTAATATAGAGGTAATAAAATTCTTGAGGATATGGTAATTATTTTTCAGCGTCATACTTCTTATGATGACAAAGGAACGATTACATGAATCTATGAAATTGTGTGTGTGAAATTCTAATTTGGTACAGGTCACAGGTGACATGATGTCCTAAATAATTTTGCTGTTTCTTGGATTGCTGATTAATTTTTCTGTACATCAGCATTTCAATCACTCATGTTATGAAATGAATAAAGTTGTCTCACATTGAAATGTAATAGGAAATTTCTAAGTAATAACTTGAAATTACAAATATACACATTTAATTGCATGATTGTTTAATAGTGAATAAATCATGATAATATTCAGGGGAACTTGTTCTCTCAGCTGTTGATAAAAGCAAAACCAACTAAACAGTGTTCTGCGTAGATTGTGGTGTCTCATTTTTAAAATGTTTATTAGTTGACTTTGAGAATTATACATTTCAGTATAGCATATGCCATTATTTTAAGAACTTTAGCATAGTAGAACAAGAAGGAAATGCAGTCTAAATTTTGAAATGTTTTTGCTTTGTACATTGCTTTTAAGCTTACAGTCAGAATAAAAAAGTCAAACACAGAACTGTAATGATCAGCTTTACTTTGGTTAGTAGTTCATCTTATTAACAGTGCAAGTGTCCCTTGCTTGACTGTTGCATTGCTGAATTATTGGTATAATTTGTAACTACAACTTTGATTCGGATTTGCCATCATTTATATTTGCTGAACCTTGCATACATTCTTAGATTCACTTCTTGAACAGCTCGGTATCTTGTTATCTGATTTTAGCCCTGGATTCAGATTTGCCATCTGTGGATTCAGTTCTTTTCACTCAGTCTCATGTTTCTTCATTCACTTATCATGCTATATAGTGTCATGACCTTTTATCTTGGACTTTGACACAAATTTGGCCATATGTCTGTTCATTTTTTTTATTAGGGCCTATATTTTTGTGTCTCTTCTCTTATGACACTTTGTATTCTCATTTTTGTTTCTGATCTGGACTCTGATTTGGCTGTCAGTTGACTCAGTTATTTTCCACTGGATCCTTTTTTTATGGGTTTTGTGCCATACATGCTTATTACCTGGTTGTGCTTCTGACTCAAGAACCTCCTTCTGGCTATGGCCTTGGCATTGTATGTATCTACTGCACCTTGCATATTTTCTGGTCTCCCTTCTTGTGCTACTTAGTGTTTTAACCTTTAATCTTGAACTTTAGCCCTAGTTTTATATTTGGCTGCCAGTGGATTATGTTTTTTCCACTGGATCATGTATTTCTTGTGAGCACTCCTTGTACTACTGGTGTCATAGCTTCTGATCTTGAATTGGAACCCAAACTAGGCTGCCAATGGATTCAGTTGTATTCCCCTCTGGATCCTTTTGCCCTGGATTTAAATGGTGCCTGGAAGTATTTCTAGAAGTTGTCTAGAATCTTTCATCTGGTCTTTTAGCTTTGGTTCTGGAGTTTACATATATTTTCCACTCCATAGCCATGATGAGTTCCTTTTTGTATGGTTCACGACTTTGATTTCAGATATGGAGTTTGATATCAACTTGAACTTTAGTAGATAATCTTAGGGCTTGCAGGCTCTTTTAATTCATGTGTGGCCAATTTATGAGTTTGCTGTTATCTAAAGGCTTCTTTTGAGGTGATACTTGTAGAATTGCTTTAACATACACCTTAACTTTACCAATTACTTTTTAGCATTTATATTGTATTTAGTATTTTTATTGCTAATTATCATCTGCATGGTATTTAAATTCCTTGTATTTATTTCCTTTTCTCTTTTAATTGTCTGTGGGATAATTTTAACAGCTTGTACTTTTGCTTTGTAATTATTTTTTTATCTGTGTATGTGGAAAAAAAAGCAATTGTTGGCCCTCTGCCCCTTCCTTCCCTAAGCCTTAAGACCATTCTGATTTAGTGTAGAATCCCAAGAATTCTAACACAGGACAGGGTCCTGCCATCATTTTATATGGATTGTACCAGGTTCAAATTCATGGGTTCACTGGGGAATGGTAACGATAGAGGGGTGAAACTTTGCAGTTAGCTCCATTTCTTTTCAGTCAGATGTACCTTTGGCTTCAATAGTTCATCCTGGATAGATAGGAGGGACTCTACCAGGAAACAATTGGACATAGTACTATACTCTAATGCCAGGTTCATATGCAAATATTTCAGTATTATATCAAAACTTGGTAAAGTGAACCTGGCTTTCATAATGTATGCGTAATTGGACAGAAACTTTAGTCCAGTGCTTGTAGTATTAATGCCCCAAGGTTTATCCATTGTAAAGTACCAGAAAAGGGCTTTTAATATAAGATTTATTTCTATAAAAGTTGATTAAAAGTATTGAAAAGTGTTTTTCATCAGAAATGTTGTGATATTTGTAGAGAATAGTGATATAATTTGTGTAAGAAGCAGTATAATGCCTTAAACCTCACAATATTTATTTGGAATATATGGCCTCTGATATCATTGCAGTTGATAATGTTCAAGATCTATTTATTTATTTTATTTTACATTTGTTAACTGGGGGTGTCTGACTGAGCCGAAAAGGCCCTTTTTCAGCAGAGGCCCGGGGAGAAAAGCTCCACATTGAAAAATTACAGATACATTTAGATATTATCAGTATACACACAAATTACAAAAGACATGTTTTTACAATGGTATGCAGCATATCAACAGTTACAGTGGAGATAAACAAAAAAATACTAATTTAAAAATAAAGGTACTTAATAGATTTGTGGTGTACAGCTGAAATTTGGAACATAGGTAGAATACATACATAGTACACAGGTACAGTACATACATTGTAGATTAGCCAGTGTTTGTGATTAAGACTGAAAACTATTATCAAGTACTCTAGATTTAGTATGTATACCTTATCCACTTTCACTAGCCTGGGTAGCAATCATGGCACTGCCAACTTTGCTTGAGATGTTGCCTGATGAGGTCTTTAAAGGAGGCTTTGGATGATGTGTTTTGAATGCTAGCGGGGACAGAGTTCCATTTTTTACCCACTGAACTACTATATAGTGCATCTCCAAAGCTATTGTAGGTGTTAGTGACTTCTAGTCATAGTTTGCTTGATGATCTAAGAGGCCTTTTGGCTGAGTGATGTTGTATTAAGTAGGTCCAAGCTGGAGAAATATTGGGCCGGATTCATGAAGGCTTGCACGAAGTCTTAGAGTAGAGTAAGACTCCATGCAGCCAACATGTCTGCTGAGCGATCCAGGAACAGCCGGTAGGGGTGTGCAACTGAACTCTTCAAGCTAGTCCTACATGGACAGGGCTGGGATATGCAAATTACCTCAATTGCAGGTGAAAGCCATGCAAATGAGGTAAATTTGCAATCCAGGAAACCTGAACCTGTCCGAGTAGGAGTAGTGTTATTTGCAGAAATGTACTCGGTTGATAACTGAGTACAGTTCTGCAAATAGCAAAACGGAGCTGTGTCAGCTGGAAAAAAAGCATGCATTCAAAGGAGGAAGCATGCCAATGGCCAAAAATACGGCCATTGGCAATGGGAAGTGATGCAAATTAAAAATAAAATAGCTTTTTTTATCCCGATCACCGGGGTTTAACCGTAGCGCAGCGCCGCGCAAACGCGCTGCGCCCTAAAAAGCATAAAATTAATAATTAAGATCCAGAAATGTGGATTTTATAGATAAGATGAATTTACAATGCAAGGGAATGGCAGGCTGAAGACAACATGGCCACCGAGTAGAGGTTGCTAAGGGGGGAAGCTCAGTCTAAGAGATATAACTAAGCATTAGTAGGCAATCTTATGCAAATGAGACTTAGGATAGTGAATCGCAAGTTTAAATAGTAAATGAGCACAGTCAGTGGAGTACAGGAGTAGGATAAGGGGAGTAACCGAGTAGAAGATAGGTGACATCACGAGGGGCGTATGTATGAAAGGAGTGAAGCTCATTGGAGCAGAGTGACATGTGTCAGCTTACATTTACATAATAGTGAAAGAGGTGTGTCAACAGGTAGGCCAGGTAAAGTCAAGAAATTGAAGGTGTATGCCGTGGATAACACAAAAGTTTCTTGCTGAGTGTGCATGCACGCGTGTGCATGCCAGTAAACCCGAGTAAGACAGTGTGCGCACGTGTAAGCGTGTGTGTGTGCACGTGTAGGCTTGAGTAAGCATATGTAAGGCTGTGTAAACAGTTGTAAGTGCGTTTGCGCCGGTGTGCATGCATTTTAAGAAGAATAAGCAAGCTTTAGTCCATGTAAGCATGCGTGCGCGTGTGTTAGCTGCTGTGTGCATGTTTGTGCTTGTGTGCACGGCACTCCCCCCCTGGGGAAACAGTAAGGAAAAAGGAAGCACACCAAATAGTGGAAGTTACCAGGGAGTACTAGCAGAGCTAGCTGGTAAAAACAATCAGAATCAGGCAATTACCCAGGCAGAACACTAGCCCAGCCCAGCCCAGCACTTAAAACTCTGCAAACAACAATCCATATGTTTCTCTCAAGAGACACTGCAACACTGCAGTAAGCTAATAGAAGTGAAAACTAAAAAGGCTTCACTGAGACAAAACATGTTAGGGGCTGCCATTGCTGTTATACGGCAACATATGCAACATGCTGAGGGTGGTGATAATGCAAATGCTGCTGGACAACCCACAGTGAGGAGACGGAGAAGAGTGTACAGGCCCAGGGTTACCTACCAGGGGCTACATGAGCTGGAGATAGTGGAGTGGTATAGAGTGGACAGAGACTTCTTGCAGCAAATTGTTGAGCTGTGCAGGCCACACCTCACACACAGAACCAACAGAGGGGAACCCATCCCAGTGGAAACTAAGGTATGTGTTGGCCTAAGAATATTAGCAACAGGTACCTTCCAGAGACCAACTGGTGATATGATGGGGATATCACAGGCATCAGCATCCAGGGTACTGCACCAGTTCCTGGATGCCATGTCAGCACATGTCGGTGATCATGTGTATTTCCCCAATTCCCGTGATGTATTGGCTAGCAATATGCGTCTCTTCCAGCAAATAGCGGAATACCCTGAGGTAGTGGGTGCAATAGACTGCACACACATACGCATCAAAGTGCCAGCTGGTGAGTGAGGTAGAGTCTACTTCAACCGCAAGGGCTTCGCCTCCATCAACTGCCAGGTCATGTGCGATGCCCAGGGCATAATACTGAATGTGTGTGCTGGCTGCCCTGGAAGCTACCATGATTCCCATATCTGGCATCTGACGCAGCTGTACCAGACATTTGCCAGTGGGGACATCCCACATGGTCACCTAGTGGGTGATGCTGGCTATGCACTGGAGCCGTGGCTGATGACACCCATCAGAAATGCACACACACCTGAACAGGAATGCCATAATGAGGCACACTCACAAACACGAAATGTAATCGAGCGTGTGTTTGGGCTGCTCAAGTCACGGTTCCAGTGCCTGGACACATCTGGTGGAGCCTTGCAGTACTCACCAACTACATTTACCCAAATAGTCATGGTATGTGCTATGCTACATAATATGATCCTGCGAAAACAGTTGCAGCAGGACCAGCAAAGGCCTAGTCCAAACAGCCCCCCACCATTGCCAAGGCCATCACAGGCAGAGCATGACTTGGAGGAGGAACAACCTGAGCCTGCCCCAGTAGGCAGAAGGAGGCATGCCCAGTATGCTTTGGCCTTGGCAAAGAGGCAACGCATAGCACATACACTGGCTCAGTAGGAACTCTGGAAATGATACTTCTCTCTGACCCACACATATAGTAAAAGGGAAGCCTATGTTGACACTACCTGCTTTCAAACATGTATATGGAGTGTAGTATGTGCATCAGACATAGGCAGCCCAGCATCAACATCTGAGGCATGATTGCCATGTGTTAAGCAATATAAAGCAGTGCTAAACAGCATTTACCATCATGAAGTCAATGTAAACAAAATCGTACACACCAACTACTGCAAATGTGGTCAATGTAGAGTAATATTGGCCGATGTCCAGCAATGATGGTTAATGTTGAGCAATGCTGGACAAGCTGGGTCTAGGTAGGGCATAGCTGAACAAAAGCCAACATGCTCATATTTGCTCTAATGGCCCCTAAGCAGTCTGGTCTGCTCAGTATGAAAATATAAGCGGCAATGGGCTTCGAACCTAGGATACTGTGCACTATATTCATAGTACGGAACCACTAAACCATGACAGTAGTGCAGTGGTTAGCCTGTATGAAGAAATGTTGATAAGTCTATGCAAAGTATTTCACAGAAACCCTGCAGGCACAGCATAATCCCTGTCGAGTTATGACACAAAGGTGATTCCTGCAGTAAGAATAGGACCTGACTTTCAACACACACAGTACAAATGTTAATAATGGACATGTAGACATACATCAACAAATGTAGTGGACCTCAGACAGCAACATACTGAAAGGTCACACTTGGCATGCTCACACACTTGAATACATGAGACAAATGTCAGGCAACAGAACACTGACAGTCTGAACTGGGCATGCTCACACACTTAGGCCATGTTGGAGTAAAGCATTGGGCCACACATAGCAGGCAGTTGCATGTGTTAACCCAGGAACCTCTCACTACACAGAAATCTGCCCTGTGCATACACTTATATGACAACAGACACGTATATAATATAGTGGAACCCTGTCATAAGCAAATATGTTCTGCAGATACCTAAGTGGCTCATATAAAGTGTGAAAGCAAAGATGATAAAAACCTGCAAACAGTATCAGCAATAAACATTGTGCATCATGAAAATTATCATAGGTTCAGAGGTTGATACTAGGCTATCTGCCCTAGGGCATGTACAAGCATAGCCAGCGTGTATTTGGCTTCTGCAACCCAGTCAAATCAGAACACTGTGCCTGTAAATAGTAGGTCACACAAGATAGCCCATTTACGTTTAGTGTATTGTGCCTCTGTCTAGCAGGGACCCAGAAGATATCCCATGGGTAAACATGCGATCACCCATCCACTTGTCAAGATGTCACCTGTAGGTGGTCAGTGGGTGGCTCTGCCTATGCAAAACCGTGACTACACTCCGGAATGAGTGGAGGCTTTCTGATAATAATCTGTCCCCCCAGCATGTCCTTTTAACATTAGTGCTGAGGTATATGTCCCAGGAGTGTGTAGCAGCAAGGGAGTCGAATATCCTGAGGCGGAGTATATCCAGTAAGTCTGGGTCAGATACTGCCTTCAACTACAGGCACACAACACATCCTGGAGGTACTGTATCGGAGCTGTGCAGGGCATCTGTGTGAATCCCTACATCTGCTCGAAGAGTAACATTTGTGGCCATTACAGTTGCTGCAGGTGTCAGGTAAGGTACATCCCAAAGGTGGCATAGTAACCAAGCATGGTCGTGAAGAGTATAGGGGCACAATGACCACACGTGATCAACATGTGAAACCATGTGGGATATGGTGGGCTATGTAGACATACTGTCTAACCACTATGGCAATAGGATTGTCAAAGGCGAGAGTACGAAAAGGCCGTGTCCCCAAACCTGAACAACTACTACTGTATGTAATGGATTACAACCTATGTGGTAATGTGTGGGCATTTTGTTATCCTCAAAGTGGATGAGTATGCAACTAATGGCATGTAGCTGTGGGCCATGGCTCAGGCACCAGTCAACCTATCTCTGTGAGACCCTGTACGAGTATGCATGTGCCAGCAGGAGAACTGATTATGGCACCCAGTTTGCAGTCATCTGCGAACATGGGCAGCCATATCCCACCTGTGATAGCCTGTACATCACACAAATATATACTGAACAAGATAGGTCCCCGGAGTGAGCCTTGTGGGATGCCAGGTGTAACTGGTGTATAGTCAGACATGGCACCTGCAACACTGAGCATGTGGGTGCTATACCTACTCCAGGTTGCAATCCATCGTGTCAGATATGTGTCGATATTGATGCTGGTGAGCCTATGCATAATGGCCGAGTGGGGTATTGTGTTGAAGGGTTGTGCAAGGTCCAGGCAGGCTGTGTGGACAACCGTCCCACCACTGATGGACCTGGTAACTGTTGAAAGAATATGAACAGGTCCAACAGGCAAGATCTGCCCATAACAATGCTGTAATGTGTAGGACCCAGTGTCTGTAGGTTTCCCATGTCTATGTGCATGATTCCCATTGCAATACACTCCATAGCTTTGCAGAACAGGCTAGTTAGCCTTTTAGGCCGATATTGTCTGTGGTCTGTTGTGGCAGTATTCAGTGGGGCAGGACCACTATTGCTGTACGCCATTCCGTGGGTACATATCCTGCAGTAACTCTTATATCGAACATTGACGTAATGTGAGTGTTACGTCTGTCATGAAGGATGTGTACGACACAGGCTGGGACACCGTCTGGTCCCATTGATGCTGTGTTGTCCGCTGTGGGGAGGGCAGCACTCGCCTGTTTACTCGTGATGTCTGGGAGGTTACACTCTGTTGGTATGGACAGTACCCCCTTAGAGGGGATGGGGGGACACATCTGCACTGAACCTGTTTGCCAGGATGATGGCAATGTCAGTGGGTTCAGGGTATGTTTAGTCAGTATGCAGTAACACACAGCATATCAGTGAGTGTCCAGCCAGGTAACTGAATCAACTGAAGAATGCCTTGTGAGTGTCCGATGTGTCTGGTGTAATTGTCCGTTAGAAGCATGCCTGACATAAATACCTAAGTGATTGTAGCAGTCCGCTAGTACAGATCACAGATGCCTTCTCTGTTTGGCTAGTAGCTTCCTCCATTTGTTGTAAAGCGTATTTATGGCTGGGGTCAACCACGCAGGTCCACTGCCATTGGAGGAGTGAGTCCAGTTGTTATTTTGGATGTAACGATCCATGCGATCCACTAGGTGTCCATAGAATGTGTATGTAAAGGTTTCAGCAGTCTGAGCCATACTTACCACTGACCCAGGGTCTCTGATGGATGCCACCGTAGTCTGGAGGAGTGTGACATTTGCTTTTGGGAAGTTCACCAAGATTACCCAGGATGGGTGTGGGGACGGGATATGGATGTCCAGTGAGATAAAGTATGCTCTGCCCTTACCAATGAGGGGTATATCGCAGGTGTGGAACATAGAGTCCCCATGTCGGTGATGATCATGTCCAATATGTTGTCCCCTCTTGTGGGTGTGGTGACCAGTTGTGCCATAGCATATGAGTTTAGAAATAGTAGCAACTGTTGGGTGAGGGTGTTGGGGCCTGAGTACTATCCACAGTCAATGTGTGGGTATTTGACATCACCCAATATAATGGTGTTTGGGGAGACCTTCATATGGTCCAATGTCCCCAGGAAAGCTGAGTGAGGTTGCTGTGTTGGGGAGTGTGGTCTGTAGCAGGCAACAAACCAAAAGGCAGATTTGCACAATGTTAGGTGCATATGTATGGTCCGTGATGCATTGTGCAGTGCTACCAACCCAGAGGTATGTGTATCTGTGATGTATATGGATACTCCCCCTATTTGTGTTGGCCATTCTGAGTTATGTGGTCAGAAAGCATGGTACAAAATACAACCTGGTAGTGCTGGTGTGCATGTGGGAGCCTCAACCATGTGTCTATTAGTGCACAGATATTGCTATCATCCATACTGAGGAGATTCCTGAGTGGGCGCAATTTGAGGGTAAGACATCTGGTGTTGAGCAGCATTACCCTCAGTGTCGTGTACTCTGTAATGTGTATGGAGGTGGTTCTGTCCTTTGTGCCCTGCTTAAATAGGGCAGTATGGTGGCAGCAAGTGCCCTAGCCAGTATTCAAAAGTCCAAGGGTGACAGGTGCAAGCTGTCCATAGGGAAGCTACGTGGCATGTCGAGCATGTCACCCCAGGGTGACAGACACTGTATCCCCTTTGAATAACACCAATATGTTAGCCAACTGTTAAATGTGATCAGTTTGTTGGTATACTATGACATCATACTTGGTGAGTGTAAGATGCTAGACAAGGTCAGGGTAATACTGGGCTGGGCTACATGATCACAGAGTTCCTCTATGTTCCATGTCATGTGGTCCAGGGAGGAACATCTGAGGTTGTACGCACCAGCATGGACAATGATGGAGCCAGTCCTGGACTTGCTTTGGAGTGACCTGCATGCATGTGTTATATGGCAGATCCTGGCACCTGAGAGACAGCTCAAAGTGACTATTCCCCTGTCTGGCCTGGTGAGTGGGACAATAGTGTGTTTGACATTAAGTGTCACCTATAACAAGTGTATCAAGTGTGCTGTTTAGCACAAAGGGCAATGACTGTGTGGCACACTGACATTGTGAACTGTGTGACATGTGGGCTTTGTAGTGGGGTAGCAGTTGTATGTGTGTCTGATTTGGAGGTCTCTGCTGCTTAGGAAGAGTGTATGTAGAGCCTCCGAATATGTGTATGAGTGATAATGTGGTTTGCTTGCTGTCACTATCGGTGTATTTGAGACTGATATGTGGTGGGTGTGGTCACCCTCACCATCTGATAGACTATGCCAGTCATGGGTCTAGAGAGCTCAGTGTCCTGTATGTCAATATTGTTACATCTCCCACATATATGTGAGTGTGATGTGATGAGGAGAGGATTGTCTGTGTACATGAGGCAGATGTGACATTGTGTCATAACCACAATATTCACTAGCTGGACTGGAGAGTACACATGAAACTGACCCCTGGACATGCCAGTGTATTATGATGACATACTCTGTAGCCTGATCACAAAGGATTAGTAGGGTGTTAAGTGTGTAAAAGAGTATAACCTGGATTAGTGCTCAGGTTTGTTGGTGTTTTGTAAAGAGTAGCTGAGAAGGAGTCCAGACTGAGAAACATGACATGTCCTTCAGCTATGTAATAAATAGTAATGTACATGCATATATGTGCTGAGTCAGGGACAACTGCACCTTAGTGACATTGCCGACATCCTGTCAGACAGGCCCATGTATACATACCCACCCCCACTGACGATAGTCCCTGACATCATACCAGGAGATATCACGTGCAGGATGACTGAATATCTCCCCCCAAAGCCAAACACATGGCAGCAATTGGATTACATTGTTTCCCAATATATGTCATGCATGCACTACAGAACAAACAGTCCCTGCACCTGAACAGTCTATTGAGCCTCACCCACTCCACAGGACCTGGAACCGTCGAATGTGTTACAGCAACATAATGCACTCCGCACATGTGTGGGTGCACAACACACCATGGGAAGTATAGTCCAGTAAGCCTATAAAGTCTGATCTGCAAGGCCATGGAGTGCATCATGGCAGAAGTCATAAACAGAGATATTGGAAACCAACAAACACACAGCCCTACCAACTGTGGTATGTTCATGTGCAGATTATGGTCCCCAAGCATGCTACACCATCTGCAAGGCAGCCACCCAGGACATACATCACGGAACAGAGCTACACATGTCCCACATAGACTCTGAACAGCTCTTCATCAACATCACAGACACATGTCATATCCACAAAACCAACAATCTGTGCATAGATATGTGTTGACATATGAAGGGGTGGCAATGTGTCCACAGATAGATCATACAAGGTGAGACTCATGGGGTGTTGATACCTGCCGACCTACATGGATCATTCCTGGGATTGCATAAAAATGTGTACACACATTACCATGTCCAGTCTGATGATGTCATCATCCTACAAATATACCAGGAGAACAAAAGTCACCCAGTAAAGCATATAGGGCGCCATTTTAGTGCTTATCTCTCTAGTATCATAACATAGTTAGGTAGGGGTTTAAGTTCTGCAAACGCCAAGTGTGTGTTTGTGTGTGTGTGTGTGGGGGGGGTGGGTGTGTATGTGTGTTGTTTCCTTTGAGAGGAGTAGCCTTTTTGGAGACTGGGAAAGCACATTAGAAGAGGTACATCTCTCTTTGCAAAGTCTGATGATGTCAGCATCCTACAAATATTCAAGGAGAACAACCACCACCCAATAATGCATATAGCATGCTGTATTAATGCGTCTCTTTTTCTAGTATCATAACATAGTTAAGTAGGGGTTTGAGTCCTGCAAATGCCAAGTGTGTGGGGTGGGAGGATGTGTGTGATCTTCTTTGAAAGGAGAAGTTTTTTTGTAGACTGGGAAAACACATTAAAAGAGGTACATCCCTCTTAGCAAGGTCTGATGATGTCAGCATCCTACAAATATTCAAGGAGAACAGCAACAACCCAGTAATGCATATAACGTGCTGTGTTAATGCATATCTCTCTAGCATCATAACATAGTTAGGGATTTTAATCCTGCAAATGCCAATTGTGTGTGTGTGTGTGTGTGTGTGTGTGTGTGTGTGTGTGTGTGTGTGTGTGTGTGATTTCCTTTGAGAGGAGTAGCCTTTTTGGAGACTGGGAAAACACATTAAAAGAGGTACATCCCTCTTTGCAAAGTCTGATGATGTCAGCATCCTACAAATATTCAAGAAGAACCTCAACTGCCCAATAATGAATATAGCACGCTGTGTTAATGTGTATCTCCCTAACATAATTAGGTAGGGGTTTGAGTCCTGCAAATGCCAAGTGTGTTTGGGGGGGGGGTGTATGTGTATGATTTCCTTTGAGAGGAGTAGCCTTTTTGGAGACTGGGAAAACACATTAAAAGAGGTATATCCCTCTTTGCAAAGTCTGATGATGTTAGCATCCTACAAATATTCAAGGAGAACAACCAACACCCAGTAATGCCTATAGCACGCTGTGTTAATGCATATCTCTTTAGCATCATAAGATAGTTAGTAGGGATTTAGGTCCTGCAAATGCCAAGTGAGTGTGTGTGTGTGTGTGTGTGTGTGTGTGTGTGTGTGTGTGTGTGTGTGTGTGTGTGTGTGTGTGTGTGCATGTATGTGATTTCCTTTGAGAGGAGTGCCCTTTTTGGAGACTGGGAAAACACATTAAAAGAGGTACATCCCTCTTTGCAAAGTCTGATGATGTCAGCATCCTACAAATATTCAAGGAGAACAGCCAACACCCAGTAACGCATATAGCGTGATGTGTTAATGCGTATCTCTCTAGCATCATAACATAGTTAGTAGGGGTTTGGGTCCTGCAAACTCTCTGTGTGTGTGCCACAAGTGGTCAATGCAGTGTGGCTTTTGCTTTTACTACAGTATGGCATATGTTTCAAACAGTATGTGCATTGCACACATCGGGTATCTGAGTGTCAAATAAATTTGTGTACATGTGACCTCAATCAGTACATAGGTGTGAAGCCTGCATACTACATGAATACATTTGTAACCTTCGAAAGATTGTGCCGCTGCTTCTCAGATCATAGGTCACATATGTACGTATGCGTAAAGACCAACTAATGTAGTGATCCATGGCCAAAGACATCCCTGTCACACACACCCATGACATGTATTATAGAGTACTGTGAGTGAGGGTAATTGCTGGGTTATATGTCAGACATGTTCATACACAACAACAACTGGCAATAATGGACAGTCATTATAGGTGTGCACCAGCCCTGTGGATATGGATGGAGGCCCCTAATGTGTTATGTGAAACACCGAGGGACCCCACAATAACTATGGATATGTGGATACCAAGGGACAGATGACATAACACGTGTCTGTCTGCACACATTGGTACGCAACGTACATGTTCAGGGCTACCACCTATGTGGTACTGTCGGGATAGTATGTATAGTAAATGTGGATGACTATGCCATAGACGGTGTACTGCTATACAGCATGTATTGGACAACAGGTATCTGCCTGTATGATACCCTTGTGTAGGATATGCTTCCCATCCGGGGAATGCAGTATAGGCCAATGCATGCATTTCCAGATGTGGATGGACATATCCATAGTGTGTTTGCATGTACCTAAGAGGGCTATATGCCACACAGGTGTGGTCCCAGGAATGTGTGGCGGTCAATACCACTGGTTACTGTTATAGTATAGTACTGGAAGGATCCAGCTGTTACTGAGTTCCCTACAACTGTGAGTCATTTGTCAGGACATCATCTAATGATTGGTTATAGTCATGCTGTTGAGGTGGTGTATACTACCAGACTGCAGATCATTGACAGATATCAACGGTATCACCCACAGCATTGTGCCAACCCATGTCATACACACATGTGTACCCATGTTAGTACATATCTGTAGTAGAATGCACACTGGCCATCGAAAGATACCATGAGATGTTAACAATGTGTAGAACAGGGTATGTAGCACATCTCACGTGTCCACTATGCACGTGCATGCAGACAATGTGCACACACCATGTTCACAGATGTACACCCGCCAATTTGTAATGCACACATCACACACGTACTGTTCACTCACTAACACATGCTGGCAACACTGTACACTTCAGCCAGGTGGCACATGGGTGGACAATACATACTCAGACCTAACACTGGTGTAAACAATGCTACAATGACTATAAGAGCTGTGATGCATAATGCCTGATCAGATATGCCTACAAGGATATCAGTACACTCTCCTGTTGGCAACTTGCTACTATTGCTACAATGCTATAATGTCACCCTGTGCATCAGAACCATATTAGCCTATTCCTGCATCAATGTGACAGATGACAGGAGGTGGCACAGGTGTCATCATATGCACAGGGTGTGTTGTAGGTTTGCCAGAGCCCGATATTGACCCATCCAATCAGCATGTCTGTGTGTTTGTGTGTGTGTGTGTGTGTGTGTGTGTGTGTGTGTGTGTGTGTGTGTGTGTGTGTGTGTGTGTGTGTGTGTGTGTGTGTGTGTGTGTGTGTGTGTGTGTGTGTGTGTGTGAGGGACAACAGTACTGCATGGGCCAATGTTGATGTAATGTGTGTGTGTATGTGTGAGCCCTAGTTGTATGGTAAATGTGTGTGTCTGCATGCACACAACTCCACCATGTGGCTGCCATATACGGGCGGTTGTGGGACAGCCACAGACTGTACCTGCTAGGCCATACAGATCACTGTCTCTGGCCATGGACACAGTACCTGTGCCTAGCAGGGCTGCTACGGGCAGTATCGGGTACCAACCCTGACTGGTTGCTATCATCAGAGGCAGAGGTATGATGACTGGACCCATGTCCCTGCTGGGACTGGCCAGCACCTTGTGCACGTGGTCTAGTAGGGTGGTCAATGGACAGGCCAACCCCAGCATTGCTGGGGCTGGTACTGCCACTACGGGAGCGGCTGTGATCCGTGGTCCATCCGCGATGACTGCCAGCTGATGCTGTTGCTGGCATGCGTCCATGTTGGCTTCTCATCCATGGTCCTGGCTCATGGCTAAGACATTGTGGAGGACATCTAATGTCTCCCTTCAATGGCTATCAATGACCTCGGTGTAATTCTGGATGGCACCAGCAAGGTCACGGATGCTATCACTGATAGCAGTGTAATGGGCCCTCTGCGCCCTTAGTCCCTGTTGGGTGTACCATTCCATACGTCCCTGTGCCTGCATTACATTACGTTGTGTAATGGGTTTGGCTAGTTCAATATATGCCTGACCTATATCTGACATACTAACTGTCCAGGATGCAGATGTTACTGCTACGTATTCCTTGATTGCATTTATATTTATTTATCTACATATCTGGGATCTTTTCACATGACATTTTCACTTCGATTTGTACAGAACCCTGCATTTCTTGACACACACTCACATTTTTGTGGAAAAATAATATGCTACACGTGTGCCAGATTTACTTATTCATGTCAGCCAGTAACTGACTGTTGTGGACTGCTTATATGTTTCACAGCTACTAGCACTTCCATCACCCACTTTATATGGGACTGCACAACTCTGGGTTGCCAGTACCTTTTCAAACAGTACTGTTTGTATAATGCAAGGGTACAACAACATTTAAAACTCTGTGACACAGACACACTCCGGGTTTTAGACCTTTATTAATGACATTACACACTTTTCCACAGGCTCTCTCCTTTATTTGTTTTTACGGTGTATATGGCAGACATGTTCAAGACATTTTATACCTTTATTAATAGGTTAGAACACTCTTTTTTCAGGCTCGCTCACTTATTTTATGTGACAGTGTCTGCAGAGATATTATTCCAGACATATGTTACCTTTCTTAATGGGTTACTACACTCTTTTTCTGCCTCTCTGACATTTTTATCTGACAGTACATGCAGAGGACTTATTCAGGAAATTTTATGGCTTTATTATTGAAGTACAACACTTTCTTTCATGCTCTCTCCCATATTTTATATAACAACATGCAGAATAATCAGTAACCTGCCTGGTGGTGCAGCTTTAGCAGCTTATCAGCATAGGCTTGCTGATTCGCAGCATGGTCACCTGCAGCTGTAAAGTAAATGAAGGGATATTGAGACATACCTATCCATTATACATACTCCATTATCAATTCTTACATACTGCATTCCATGGCTACTTAGTTGTGGGGCATCCCGCATACCAAGGGCCTCCTGTATCTATTGGTTCAGGTGGTCCTGCTTTCGTCTCTTCAGCTCTGCATGGCGGTGATGGACCTGCTCACCAGTCTGGGGAATGCCTGTGGCACTGGTGAGGTCACGAGCTAACCGGTTCCAAGGCTCTGCCTTGTACTCCATCCCTTGGAACTGGCCCTGCAGGTGTCTTGACTAATGATGGTGGACAAGGAGCCAAATCATGTATTTCGACTCCTCAATGCCCCAACGTTGCGCTCAGAAGCGTGTTCCCTCTCCAACACCAAACATTCTAACTGCAGATGTGAGCTACAATCAGTTATGGCATGTATTCCCACCTGTGGGGCTTAAATATGCTGCATTTCCCGCACTTTTTTGTAATTGGCCATTTTGTAAGATTCTCGGCTGACTGCAGACCTGCTTAGTAATGGTTAAACTACCATTCGTAAGTATATGAATGTTAACAGTTGCTGTTTCACCTATGTTGTCATGAATTAGTGGTTCTGTACATTACTTCTGATGCACAGAGTCCTGCGTTCGAACCTTGTCATTCATTTTATATTCATACTGTCCAGACAGGCTAGGTGGTGTGGCTGCATTTAAGCAACTTTGCTCTACATTGCTCCTCGGTGCCCTACGGTGCCCTGGTTGGTGCTGGGTAAAGCACTGTTAAACTATGGGCAACTCTATTGCACTGTGTAAAGCGCTGTTAAACTATGGGCAACTCTATTGCACTGGGTAAAGCGCTATTGAACTATGGACAACTCTATTGCGCTGGATGAAGTGCTGTTTAACTGCAGGCAATTTTATATTGGGATCCTTTAAAATATTTATTTTGTTCACAGATACATTGGCCATTTCACTGCTTTTTAGTTATGTTTGAACATATATGTCAGGTATCATTCCATATACTGATTTAAAAAATAAATACGAAAGGGAGTGGTGGGACTCGAACCATGAATGCCTCTTTTTTGTGAGAATGCTTTACCATTACGCTATTGCTATTTGGTGTGATTTGCATAAACATTTTTTCTTATGCTCTTCCATGTCAGAATTGCTAACTGTAGCTAAGCAATGGGCACACCCACACACACATGCGCAAATATGGGCAGCTATTTTGAGAAGTTAAAAAAAATTTTAATGTTATGCGTTTTAGAAATGTGATGGGGGTTTACAATATCAGACAGTGAGGTGTTGGGTGCAGGGACATTTGAGCGGACTCGCTCTTGTTTATTTGCTTTTATTTTCAACCCTTGCAGGGGCGTGGACATTTAGACTGCTCGGCAGTCAGACACACCCCCTGCTTTCTTACACGGTCCGTGTAAGACTTACGGTTGAGTCAGCGTGCCCTCATGCATATTCATGGTACGCTGACTTCATACCGTTCAACTGCAGCCTCCAAGTAAGACTTATTAAGTCTTACACTGAGGATTCGTGAATCCGGGGATTGTGTTTCAAGATCAATCATTGAAACTAATCCTTATGAGGTGAAAAAGATCAGAGTGGAATTATGATATTTTGTAAAAAAAAAAAAAAGGCTTGGTGGCACAAAAGACAGTGATACTGAAAGAGTGTCTGAGTGAATGGCTGCCTATATTCTATGAAGCATGAGTCTGGAGAAGTTTAACTTTAATTGATGTTATTTGATGTAGAAATGTTTTGGCTGAAGACAAAATGAGAAAATGACTAAGTAGTGTCAAGTATATAAAAGTTGATTTTATCATTCAACAACAGTTGGACTAAGAAAGTTCATATACTTACTATATCAGCCTCAGAAATGACAAATCACCACGCAAGACCAGTTTTAATCCATTGTGAGAGGTAGGTATACAAAAAACAACTACTAGCTCAGTTGTGGATGCCTGGTTATGTTTGTTCAGTTGATATCTGAAAGATTTTATTCATTAATGATTTTTCTGACAATTCAATAGAAAGCTTTTCCTGATGCTATCACAGAATGTTACCCAAAGAACATAAAATATAAGTTCATTTAGCTTACTACTTAAATTTTTTTTCTTCAATGAAAGCTGACTATATTTGGAGCCAGTGAAGGCAAGGGAAAGTATTTGTAGTTTCAAGTATCTGAGGGATTTTACATAAGAGTCTTCTTTAACAGATGAGCCAAAGACTTAGCTATTAATAATCCATAGTTGCTTAGAGTCAATGATAGATTGTTATTACTGTTGAAGGTTAGGTGGATTCAGCACAATAGATGTTTCCTTTTATGTATGGACCCATGCAATGGTAAAAGTGAGTGTATGTATGTATGTTGAGGATTGTTAGTATATGTAGATAATAATGTTGCTATTAAAGAGTTTGTCTGCAAGCTATATATATATATATATATATATATATATATATATATATATATATATATATATACACATATATATATATATATATATTGAAGTTTAATTTTGACGTGTTAGGTTTTCACACAAAAGATGATGCAAAATCTTAAAATAATTATATAAGTGAGACTTATTCTTCTTTTATGATAATTAACACAGTGAAGCTGAATACTATATTTAGCTCAATGAAGTAAACTGCTGCAATTACATCTTCATTCGAGTTGATGGAACCATATTATATATCTGACATATCTATCAAGGTTGTATTAAACAAAGTGTTGAGTTTCCCTGACTAATCAACAGGGATATCTATCTATCTATCTATCTATCTATCTATCTATCTATCTATCTATCTATCTATCTATCTATCTATCTATCCATCCAAATAGTTTAAAATCATGAGCTAAATTAGAATACATAGGCTACAGAGAATTTTTCAGTAGTATAAAGTTTGCAATTAAAGAACTAAAGGCATGTTATTGACTATTAACGGTAAATTGACTTGCTATTGTTTCACATCAAATTGATGATTTAGCCTAGTGTAAACTATTCATTTAACAAGCGAGATTATTATTTCTGTTATGACAATTGAAGAGTAATGATTTCTGGGGGATTGATTTAGTGGCAATGGCTTAATGAATTTAGACATTGTTTACTGAGTGCGAACTGCGATGTAACTTTTTTATTAGAGTTACTGAAGGGCTTATCAGTGATCCATCAAATTAATGTATATAATACTGCATGGGAATGATTTTTCCCAAACTGATTGGCAGAGGAGTGTAGTATGCGTGTATCTATGTATTTATTTATTTGTTCACTCATTTTATTCTTCAGTTAAACTTACCATAGCATATATAGCTCTCCCTCTAAATACATTTTAGGGATATTATGTATAAGCATAATATTTATAGAAAAATATTAGTCAGGTGTGTCAATATATGAGGTTAATCATAATTGGAATAAGCCTATTTTTAATTATAGGTGAGGCAATGTTATCTATAAGGGTTTATAAGCCCTCAGTCTTCAGATGTATGAGGGTGAATATAGAAAAGGTTACTCTAGATTAATAGTTCAGTATAATACTTTTAACTTGCTGCTACTTGTAATAAATGAGTGTTGGTGGTAGTTAATATGCTTTATGATCATTTGTGTGTTAGTTGAGTGACTAAGAGGTGCTGCTAGAGTGGAAGAGGATATGATTCTTTCTCATGTAAGCTATAATTTCTGAACATTTAAAATTATTCTACAATAACGAGGTTCTCTAGCAGATTATATGATAATTATGGAAGGATGATGGTGGGATACGGAATGGTATGGTACTACTGAATCTCTTAGAAGATGGGTGGAGCTGCAATAGGTCATCCTTGGGATGGGCATTGATCTATGAAGACACAACAGTAGTAGCTTTTATTGGGAGTGCAGAAGAGCATACATCCATTTCAGGGAGGTCTTTGTTTCCCATGCAGTGATATGGAATGTCCACATCCCTGCCTATAAGAGGGTTTAGGCCTAAAATAATAATTTAGACTCATTGCCTGGATGCTGGTAAGGACACAAACCACTGCTGAGTCTATGAATATGACAAGATCCCCAGACATCTCTCATCCTCAGTGGGGAGTACTCAGAATGGTGGAGCAAATGCACATAGCTATTATGAGGAGGTCTGATAGTATGCAGATAGATAGAGAAAAAAACACATATAAAAATGGATGGATACTCAACCTTGCAAGGGCTTTGCAGGTTTTGTGACATCTGTCTTTATCATACACTGATGCACTACCCATATGGGAATTAAATGGTCCAGTTCCTATCCAAATGTGTTTTTATGCTAGTGTCCTTCAGCACTGGTATGGAAAATGGATTGTTGGTGACCTGGTTCTGATTTTTTTGAAGGGTATCATTGTATTTCTTTATAAATGCCCAGCATTTAAAATGCTGTTTTTAAAACATGAATTTGATTGTATTTATTCAAGAGATTTCCAGCTGGTCAAATTTGTATATGAATATAGTATACTAGCAGATAACATTTTTAACTTTACCAGCTTGCAGGTGAAAATAATGCTCACTTGTATGACTATAATGACTTTCATATTTTGTTGTACTGATGTTACTTTGGACAATATTATCCGTTTGTCTTGGCATTAAGATTTGAATATGAAAAGTTGCAAATAATTTATTACAAAGAATTTTATAACCTATTTCAGATTTGACTTTATTTGCATAAGTGTGACTTTGACAATATGATCCATGATAACAAATTATACAGAGTTAGGAATGGGTGTAGTTGCAACATAGAAGACTGTCAAAGATGTTATTCTGGGATATTAGGACAGACACAGTTAAATGCAGGCTAGTGATTGGAGGCATATATGTGTGATAATGGAGTCTAGCACTAATGTACATTAGATTTTTCCCAAATTATATTTCAAATTGATGTATATATCCCAAACTTTAGAGGAATATAGTCAATTTGAAAGTATGATTGACAACATTTTACTAATTTGGCTATATCCCTGTGATGTTTTCATGAGAATTTGATGGAAAGAAAGAGAGTGATAAATATCATGATAAAATTGTTTGATGTTAGATTAAGCAACTGTAATTTGTGTACTACAGAAAGGTGATACAATTCTCTATATCCTGCTGCAAAATAATATTGTATTGAAATAAAATGATGAGGCATGAGTTACAATCTTATTCTGTAGATGTTTATTCTTACTATTTTATATGATCGGTTGGATTTGTAGGTATGTTTATAACTCTTCTGATTCAGCTTAAGGCATTAATAAAGGTGATTTATTAAAATATAAAATAAAAAAAAATGTTTGACATGTTGGTTGCTTTGGTAAAATAAGTACTGTTTTACTATGTAGTGATTCTGGGTTGTTTAGGTTGTTACCTCTTCTAAGCATATTTTGGCCATACTATGAATGGGCTTAGTTTTCAGGTTCTGGGCCATGTCCAAAGATTTGGTAATTTAACTTTTCTATAGACTGGCCACTCCCTTATTTGGCTGTTTGTAGACTAACCTGGTGTAGAACTCCTGGAACAAGACTAGTTCAATGCATAGTTCATTTCAGGACACAAGAGCCTGTTTGCAAACACCTTTGTGATCTGAGGGGTACTAGGCAGAAGTTAGAGAACAAATGGGTCGCAAAGTTTTATCCCTGAGAAAAGTGATTTAGCTCCTTTTTTGCCTCCAAGCTTGCCTTGGTTAAGTCATACTTCACCATCATTATACCAAAGGAACAGGAAGTTGTCCTTTGGATGGCTTATCAGTGCTGTACTAGTGAGTTTCAATGTCACAATTATGATCATTTTCCCTTTTTTCCCCTCTATCATCTGGCTTGAATTTCCAGCACACTAGGCTGGTATTTATTTTGCCGAGAAGATTTGGGCCCAGTCCTTTTCTAAATTGTCAGAACATTTTTATAGGGTGGGGTATTTGCATTTACATTAAATGAGACAACATTTATTACCATCTTGAAAAAAGTCTGGTTTAGATTCTGATGATCAGTGCAATTATTGACCATTCTTTAATCTACCCTTTGTAAGGTTCTAGAAAATATGACTTATGCACAGTTGGGTTTCTACTTAATAAGTGAGTAATGTTTAAGATCTGTTACAGTTGAGATTTTATTTAAGACACTGTACTGAGAAAACCCATGCTAGGATTCTTAACAATCTGTTTATGGTGAGAGTCTAGTGCTGTTATTCTCTTCTTGTCCTACTGCATCCATTATTGGCATTTGATATCATGAATCATGGTATGTTTGGACCACTTACATTGTTGTGGATTACTGGTGTTGGACAAAACTGCTCACCCCCCCTTCCTTTTTGGTCATACGCAGACAGTAGTGTCTGGGCTAATTACCTACATTCTGCTCTCTTTGTTGCAATATACAATAGTATTCCATTTTAGGGAAATTACTTTTCATTGTGCATTTCTTTCCCTTAGGAAATGTCATTCAGAGAAGATGTTTGCAATACCACTGATGTACTGGCAATGCACAGCTTTATTTCACCATCCAGCAGACATTTGTGTCTAATGTTATGAGTTTAAATGAAGATTTTGTATGTTTTCATGATTCAATGACTGTGGTGCTCAGTATCGCAAAGGTGATTTCTATGGTTGCAGATGCTATGTTGCAAGACTTGTCTGCACCAGTTTTATCCCCTGATGTCATGTATAGTAAAGACAGACTAGAATCTGAGTCAAGGTTACAGAATTTCCCGTAATGTCATCCAGAGAGACAGCAAATTGGAATTTGTGTCAGGGCACAAGTTGTGGGTGCTGGTCTGACAACAGGCTGGCCTTAAGGGACAAGGTTTCAATGATTGCTAGCTCCTCCCTGTTTCTATAGAAATATCACTCTCATTAAGCATCAGATTTCATCTGAAGAACTTCCCCTGATTGCATGTACCTTGATATGCTTGCATCTAGATTATAATAATTCCCTTTACTAGGGCTTCCGGTACTGCTGTATGATGCAGGAACCTGGACAGTGAATGCAGAGCAGTTGAGGAAGCAAGAGGTGATGGAGATGAAGCTCCTGCAACAGGTGGTAGGAGACACACTGTGGGATAAAAGAAGAAATGAGGGCATCACAGCAAAAGCCAAAGTAGCTCTAATTGCAGAGAAGGTCAAAAGGAACAGATTATGGTGATTCAGACACATGTCTAGGAAAGCAGAAGATGATTTGGTGAAAAAGACATGGGAGAGGCACGAATAAGCCAAGAGGAAATATGGATTTCCAACAAAGAGATGAATGGATTGCATGAAACAAGATCTGCAGTGTTTTTAGAGATTTACCTGGTAAGCCATGGAGTGCATCATTACAGAGCTTATAATCGCATCAAAATAACATCATGCTTCACCCAACAAACACACATTTTTAGAGGTGGTGATGCCTCTTCAGTCAGAGAGAAGACTAGTAATGTCCCCCAGGGATCTGTGTTAGGATCTCTCC
>NC_056725.1:1451084559-1451109559 GCF_019279795.1 Protopterus annectens | reverse complement strand
AGCAGTTGACAGAACTGTAGCTCAGGTGATGCAAGCAGTACTGGTTGTGTGGGTTGCCTATTATCAGCTATTTTATTACATGTATGAGAGTGGGAGTAAAATGTCAGTCCCTGGAGTCCTAGATTGTCAGTGTATGTGCTTTGTGTTGTCTCTTAGCTAATGCCAGGGTGTACTGGGCAGGCCTATGTCTGCCTACAGGGACATCATCAGGGGACTCCTCCTTTGAGTCCTCCTGTGAGTATGGCTGTGGTGACCTAGGCACTGGTGAGGGGCTGTGTACCCCTGTTCTATGCTGATCCTGCCGCAGTTGCTTCTGTGGGATCATATTGTGTAATATGGCACATACTGTGAGCATATATGAACATGTGGCTGGAGAGTACTGCAGGGGTCCACCAGTTATACCAAGGTGCCAGAACTGTGACTTCAACAACCCAAAAACATGCTCTATGATGTTCCTAGTTTGCGTGTGTGCCTCATTATGGCATTCTTCCATAGGTGTGTGTGCATTTCTGATTGCTGTCATCATGATCCATGGTTCCAGTGCATAGCTAGCATCTCCCACTAAATGGCCATGTGGGATGACCCCCAGCAAACATCTGGTATAGCTGTGATGCATGCCAGATATGGAGGTTGTGGCAGCTGCCAGGGCTGCCAGCACACATTCATGATAATGCCCTGGGCTTTGCATACGACCTGGTAGTTGATGGATTGGTACCCCCTGCAGTTGATATAGATTCTATCCTCCTCACTGGGTGGTGCCTTGATGTCTACATGATTGCAGTCTATGGCACCCAGTATCTCAGGGTCGTGTGCTACATGGTAGAAGTGTCCCATATTGTTGTTCCTCACCTCAGGGGTGAGGGGAAAAGAAATGTGCTCACTGGCATGTGGTAGCATGGCATACAGAAACTAGTGGAGTACCCTGGACGCTGATGCCTGTGAGACCCCCATCATGTCCCCAGGTAGTCTTTGGAAGGTGCCTGTGGCTATTATCCTAAGGCAGCACATACCTTTGTTTTCACTGGGATGGGTTCCCCTCTGTTGGCTCTGGGCCTGAGTTGAGGGTGGCAGAGCTCAGTGAGTTCTTGTAGTATGTTCCTCTCCACCTTGTAGCTCTCTACAATCTCCAGCTCATGTAGCTCCCGGAAGGTTACCCTGGGCCTGAACATGCTCCTCCTTCACTGTCTGGGCCTATTGTCAGCAGGAGCATTAACTTCAGCATCTAACACATACAAATGTAGCAGACCTGCAGCAGCCCCTAGCATTCTGTCAGTTAAAATTCCCAAGTCCGTACTCTAATGGCGCAGAGTAAGATGGAAAAATCAGATGATAGGGGTATGCATACTTTATTCTAATGTAGGTGCTACCTGTGTGATTGGCTACCTATGATGCAGTGCACCTGCCTAATATATCATTGACATCATTTAATGGCCCTAGTTTAAGTTAAGCAAGGATCAACACTCACTAATACATCATTGAACTTTTAGGTACTCTGAGCACAGCAGTGCACTGCACAAACATGTGCAAACATGTGCCCCATAGGTAAACAAAGCTTAGATGTCAGTGCACATACCTTCCCAGACTTCCATACACAGCTTGGTGGTAAGCCAGTCAAACAGGTGCAGCTCAGCTCCACTCAGCTTAGAAGTTATTAGGCACACCCACTCCTGATGTTAGCTACCTCCTCTGTGGATTGGGAGGGTGGCCTAATGGTTAAGGTGTTTGCCTTACAAACAGAAGGTTGCAGGGTTTAAATCTCACAAAGGATAATTGGCTATGCTTAAAATGGCTCGCAAGGGCAGTTAGCCTAGTACTATTCTATGAACCTATGAACATGGTTCTCTGCCTACATGGAGGAAATATGTGGACATGGTTACCCCATTATGCTATTCATTATCTCTACCTCATTTGCATAGGATCCATGCTCACAACCTGGATGTTACATGCTTCCAAGCCCTTCCACATTAGCAACAGCACCAGAGCACCATTGTAGATACCCCACACAGGGTCGTGTAATACATTTCTGTGTCGTGATATTAATAATTGATTTTTCCATTTTTTTTTATATGGCATCTTTGTGCACTGTGGCATGCCACCCAAACATGTTAACCTTATTAAAAAAAATATTTAGTTTAATATATTTACTGGAATTTTTGAAACACACAGAGGATAGTTTTGCTTGTATCTGTGTATACTCTGCCATTTATGTCTATCTTCCTGCATTTTTACAGCCCCCTTTGTCTGTCTACAATTCTGTACATGGATTTTTTCTGTGTACACCATGGACACTGACACAGGGTCTGCAGAGCTACCTATGTGCTTGCTGGATCACTCTACCTGCCTCATTTGCATGAGATTCACCTGCTTATGAGGTGATTTGCATGCCATGGAAGCTTCCGTGTTGGCATGCTTGTGTGCGCCGCTCAGAAGCACTTAATGAATCTAAAAATGTTTGCACTCATGTTAGCAGTGCAAAGAGATGATTACATGGGAAAAAAGTGCAGGCTTTATTAAATTCCCCCACTGGGCAACTGGGTTGGTAGCTCCCTTTCTTTTGATGACAATGTGGTATTTGTACTTAAGAAATCCTTCTATATCTCACAACTCATCACCAGAAATATTTCTTCTTAAGTCATGGAAGTTATTGTTTTATTATACTCTGCCCTTGTCAGGACCATTATAGAATATAATCCATAATATCCATATATGTTATATATAATACCTTTGGCATGTATCTTATTAAACACATCAAAACATTTTGAAAAAAAATGCAGAGATTTCAAAAATTATCTCCGGCCTCAAAAATATTAGAAACCATGAGAGGCTGGTGTTCTTGTCCCTGTACTTAATATCATACAGGTTTCTCACTTGTAGTGGTCACTGGAATCTTACTACCCTCGGCCTCCTTTTTTTTCAAGTCTAATAGAGCAGCCAGCCCTAGAACAAGACATTTCATCATACATCAGGATAAAAAATAGACAGAGGGATAGTTTTTTCACCCAGTGCCTCCATGTGATCCGGAAAAGGTTTCCCCTAAAGGTCAAGTAATGCAATTTCCTGTCAATCTTCAAACATAACTTAAACTGTATGGGTGCCTGTAAGCTTAAGAACTAACAGGTCTTGCCCTCTTTAAAAAGGGTGGTAGAGCCTTTGGGCAGCTGCTGGCAAGGGATACATGATCCTTGGTCAACTTGCCATCAGTATCCTATTATCCTTTGATCGTATTATAGAAATCTTTTGCTGTTTCATCAAACAAGTGAAATATTTGTGTTAGAAATTTGGGAAGAGAGCATGGGACAAATGATTTTTACTACAGTTGAGAAACTGAAGGTGTTTTATCATTATTATAGTATGAGTTACAGTCAACGGGCTTGGCTGAGATAGTTGACAGAGGCTCTGAGCAAGCTTTCATTAAAGAATTTATCAAATGAACAAGCTGGGGCAGTGCTAATGACTATTTAGAAAGAGGAGGTGAGAGGAATTTATAGTCATACGTTAGCCATAAGATCACAAAGGTTAAATGGATTCCTGTAGGAGTGTTATGGTTTAAACAATGAATGGGTATAGTAAAATTGTTTGCCCTTTATAATTAAGCTTTGATTCAAGAGAAGATCCTGGGAAGCTTGAGAGAAGTGATCACCTTTATATAAACATGGAAAGGGCTAGTCTCCTCAGTATCACATAAACTGATTTATATATTACATTTTGAGTACAAATCTTTTATTGAGTGTGTTTGTTGAGAGGTTCATGAACCTAAAGTATGATCAGTGTCTTATGTTCAAAATGGTTTATATATGGCCTTTAAACTTCAGGAAGCATATTTAAAATCTTAATGATAATGTAGCAAACATAAGCTGTCAATTATTCAGTAGTAATTCTATTACTATATATTGAAAAGACATTTACTACAGTAAATTAAGACTTTTTGTTTGAGGTGTTGGGAGAATGGGTTTTTGAATTAATTTGGACGACACAAAACTTAGCTAGGACATGAGGGAATGTTAACAGTTGTCTCTCAGAACGTTTTACATTGAGTCAGGGGATCATGCAGGGATATGCAAAAGGTAACAGGTGTCTTCCTGAACCTGTTACTTTGAGTCAGGCGAACAGCAAGGCTGTCCTTTATCACTTACCTCTTTGCATTTTATTCTGAACTCTTGGAAAAACTTATCAGAGATTTCTGATTAAAGGGTACACTTGGAAAAATAAAGAGATTAAAAAAAGAGTAAAAACTTTTATTCTTCATAAATGATCTGCTGTTCTGTTCTTCAAAGCCTGAAACTGATTTGCCTGATTTTGTAGTCTGTTAATCAAGCTTGAGAAAATGGCTGATTACACAATTAATTAAGCAAAAAAAAAATAAAGAAAATGTAGAAAATATTAGTTTCAAGCCTCCCTTTAATTTAAATATCTAGAGACCAAACAATGAACATAACATAGCTTTGTCTCATAAAGAATAGCAGGAACGTGCAATTTTAATGTTCTGTCTGTATTGTGCAGCAGAATGGATGCAAGGCAATTCAGCCTGGATATAACTGAAACTACTGTCCCTCTGTAGAAGTAGATTCAGACAGCTTTATGGGGGGAGTTTTGTCTTAAAGCTTTATATCCACTGTTATTATTGTTGTGATATAGGTATGAACTTCTAAAGAGCTTGGAGGCTAGTTGTGGTAGCAGAAAACCTTAAACTATTGAGGCAATTAATGGAAGTTGCCAAATTTATTTGCTTACCATCATTTAAAATAGATATGTGGTAAAGGCTGGAAACTTTATGATTTTTATGGTTTTGTAAATTAAATATATACAGTTGGGAAACCAAGACAGTATATAGGTATATGATTACAGCTAACTTCTTTCTTGACAAGTCTTTGTAAATGACATGATTTCTTGTTGAGTCTCATGGTCATATGAATGTTATGTTCTTCCTGCTGAATAAAGAGACAAAACTGCAATTGAAAGATGGGTGAAGTAAGTATTTAAGAGCACCAGTAACAGAAAGAGAAATGTGATATTCTTATGCCCCCATGATTTTCCAAAAGGTATTTTAGATTTGGAAATTTTACGTGGAAATGTCTCTCAGATATTTATATACGCAGCAGAGATTAGGCCAAATGTTTTCATGCACATATTTAGTTTGTGATGTGGAGTAGAACCTTTTGCTATATGGGGTTATATTTCTGATGAATGTGGCAAACTGCACTGTTAAAATGAGACTTGCGAATTATAGGTTCCAAAAGACTTGCTCTCAGTGTAAGGGACTTCCTTCAGTCTAAGGTCTATTTATAAACAGGATTGCTAGACTGATCCGATTTAAAAACACCTGCACTAAGCCTACTCTGTGTAAGTGGTCACTTGTACTGAGAGGATGTTTTTTTGAATTGGACCCTCTATCTCTAATGAAAGACACATTCCCAAGTTAAAAGCCTGCGATCCAATATTACATATGCAAAGATGCTATCTCACCATCATTTTTATTACCTAGATTTTAGCATACCAATAACAATCAGAATACTGAAAAAGAAGAAATATAAGAAAATATTTTTATTAATAGTAAAGAACTACAAACTTTTCAGAAGAAAGGCATCAAAATTCTGAAAGAGCATCACTAAAGAATGATAATAATTAAATAATTGGCGCCATCACCAGAAAGAAAGGAGGCATATGAGAATGGAAAGAAATCACGAATAATGATAACAATTATAATATACAACATGGCATACTAAAAAATATACCATGAGAACACTGGTGCACACACCTCAGAGTTAGCAGCATATGATCTCTCCTTGTAAAATACATTTAGAAAAGACGGTAGAACAACCCCACAGCAGAAACTGACCACAGTTAAAAAGGGTAGGGGAAGTACAATTTACTGAGATATGTAAGAAAATAAATTCACAATAGGTAGAAAAAAACAGTATTACACTGTCTAATAAGATATGAGAAAAAAATTGAATCAAGCAAAGAAGTTAAAGAAGAGAGTGTAAGCAAGGTTCAATACTGGGTAATTTTTACATAGATGGTGCCTAACAAGCCATGCTTCAGTGAGATGGTAAAAAAGTAAAAAAAAAGTTGGCAATAAGTCAGAGAAAAGAAAAAAATCCTGAGGCAAATTTTATCAAATGTGTTGGGAATATCCAAAAACAAAACTCTGTTGGTCAAAAACAACATTGATAGCAAACCATTTTTTTCCCAGGAGGAAATATTATTGTGAGAAAAATTTGCTTTTGGTATAACATTCAACCAAGATCTAACTAAATTAATTCTATCAAGTGTTACAAAATATTCTTACTACAGAAATGAAAACTACAACAAATGTTCAAACTAGACAGAGAAAAAATAAATAAATAGAATCTGCTTAGCTGGGGGTTAATCATAATGGAAGGAGCAGGAGTGCATACAATGAACAAAACTTGCAGGATGCTTTTAATGTCAACATTAATTTATGAAACCAAAGTCATCGGTTTAGAGGCCTGAGAAGAAAATGATAAATATCAGGGGGTCAAGTTCTAATCCTTGCTAGATATAACATTTTGACTGCATGAGTTCTTCTTATGCAGCCACTTAGCTATCCACCACATACCAGAACCATATAACCACCATCCACTGCATCAGTAAAGATATGGAAAAGTCAATGAAGTTAAGAATGCAAGATCTATCTTTGATGAATCCAGTTTAGTGAGAATCCAGGGCATAAAAGATTTTCAGTGTCTCAATGGCTGAAGGGTTGGCATGATACAGTTCATATTTTTACATATAAATCTGTTTAGGCTAATATGTCTGCTGTTGCCTGGGTGGCAGGTTATTTGAAGTAACTATTGTTATATTATATTGATGAGTTTACTGGATTCAAAGTTCATGAAACATTGTCTGAGATTTGAATCTGCCTAAAAAGAGTGTTAGATTATCCCACACACTCACTTAAATAAAAAAGGAAAGAAAAACCTAGGAGTGTAATTGAGAAAATTGATAAAACTGATTGCTGCACATTGAAGGCTAGAACACAGAGTGTTTTGGTGATAAGGGCAGGGGAAAGGAGGGGAGTGGTGAGAAAGATACTTCTAGAAATTACAAAAATAAATATTGGAGTAATAGATGTTTCAGTCCTGTCTGAAGTTCAGTGAATTACTTTCAAACAAAACTGAAGGAATTCTGAGAAAGATCAAACTCCTCACCGATGATGAACACTTTTGGTGAAATAATTGCAGGTGAGGAAAAGATGGAATGATTTGCAGAAGATGAGCGAAAGAAAGGTGGCAGCTGAGGTTTGATGAAGACAAATGTATCACTTGATAGTAAGGTGACAAAAACCACAACATGAAATATTATGTGCAGGAAGGAAATGGTGGGCACATAGCTGGAATCTTGCCCTTGATTTCACCAAGACAGGATTTACTGGAGCAAAGTGAGAGTGTAGTGGAGGCAGTAAACATAATGCTGTGATGAAGATTCTACAAGAGGGATAGTATTAACATCCATTCTGCAAAGTGTCATTGGAGGCTTGTAACATTTTTTAAAAACCCAAAATATTTCACTATACTGGTTCAATAATGGACATTGGCTCTATACATACACAAGAAATCTGAACAAAGTCAAAAATTATTTAGGGACGAAGACCCAAAAATAGGAATAAATTGTAAATATTGGTCTTATAAACGGATAAATCTGCTGCAGTAATAGGTTTTGCATTGCCATGCATTTACTGTAGGATATGAAGTCTTAAACACAAGTGCCTGTAATTATTTAATGACTTCAATCCCAAAATATTTTCCAGAAAACTACATATTTTATGAGGTACAGACTAAAATGTATGGCAAAAATCTGGACAGTCGAGAGGTATGAGTAGCACACAGTCATTTAATAATGTATTTTACTGTCCTATTTACAACTGAACATTACTTAACCACTTTGCTGAAACATTTGCAATTTTGGGGATGATTTGCATATCTCTAGTGATTTATTGGAAAAGGAAGTTTTTTAAATGCCTAATAATGCATTTCTTTGTGTTAACAGGACTTTTTTTCCTGGATTCACCATGCAGCTGTTTGATGACTTTTTGTTTTTGTTTCCATTCTCAAATGGTACCCACAATCCTATAGTAAATAATAGCAGAGGTTTCTTGTAAGACAGATATTTTAGCGTACAAATAAGATTTTAATTTTTTGTATGTTGATGAGTTGCAATAATACTGATGAAGATGTCTTCATCTGTCCAATAGTGTGCATTCTAACTCCCATCTCAGTCACTTCATCTCCATCATTCTGATTTCCTCAACTGATGTCATACACTACCCTTGACACTCTGTGCCAATTGGCTGTAGCTTCTCTTTTTCTAGAACTTATCTCCTCAGTCAGACTTCCCTACTCCTCAACCACCCTTCCCAGCATACCTTTCAACCTCTTAGCTTACGAAATCTAAACATAGCATAAATAATTGGGGACAAATGCCCCAAATATGGACAGATTTTAAATATTGCTCTAATGAACTTAAACAAGTTGCTAGAATAACAGGTCATATGTTATCATATATTTTCTGAAGGATATAAAGTCAGAAACTCAGATGTGAGACGTTATTTAGTGACTTTAATACTCAGTGATTTCCCAGAAAACCACACATTTTATCAGGAGAAGATTGAAAATGTGAGGTAGCAATCTGGACACTCTGTGAAAATCGGGATAATTGCCTCCCACATACTCAAAGCTATTAACCTGTTCCACTATTTTCCCTTCCATCTTAATTCTCAGCTTCTTATTTTCCCCATTTACTGCCATTACAACTGTCTTATCTGTACTCAGTTCCATCCCATGCGCCTTTTGTTTTGCATTTCATTCCCCTCTCCTTTACAGAAGTTCTTGCTTGGAGTCTGCCTTTAATGTTAAATTGTCTGCATACAGCAGCTTTGTTGATCTGTCCCCTCCAATCTGTTTGCTAATGTAGTCCATTACAAGAATAAACAGAAGAGGAGACTCAGAGATAAACCCTAATATATACCAACTCCCACTGGGGACCCTTCTTTGAGTCTGAACACTGTTCATACTTCAGACATTGGGACCTTGTACATAGCTTGCAGTAAGTCTACTAATGCTTCTGAGAATTTGATCCACTGCAGGACTGCCCAGTTCAGCTTTCTTGGGACCTTGTCATATGCTTTCTCCAAGTCTTGGTTTGCCCAGCTGGGCTCTTTCCTCCTGTCTAACTTATTCTCAGCTATCTATCTCATGGAAAACATTTGGGGTTGATTATGTTACACCTTGATGTGAATCCAAAGTGCTCATCTCCCATCTTACTTTCTACTACTCTGCATATTCATTTGTCAGCCACCTTCTCCAGAAACTTCATACAATGTGACAGGAGTTTCATGCCTCTGCACTGCCCATTGTCATGTATATATCCTATGTTCCTGTACAGTTATCTGGGATATGTGTTTCTTTCCATACTGCTATGAGTATTCTTAGGAGCCATTTCTCCCTTATCTCATCCCAAATATTGATCATATATGCTGTGATCTGATCTGAGCCTGTTGTTTTACCTGACTTCATTTTTCTAAGTGCTATTCTTACTTCGACTAGCTGAGCTCTTCTTCCATCATAGGCTGTGGCTGGGGCAGTACCACTTTTGTGAGGTTTTATCCATTCAGAAGTTGCTGAAAGTACTCCTTCCATCTGCTTTTTATGTCCTGTGACCTGCTAAGCAGGTTTTTGCTGACATCTCTTATAAAGGGTTGGCTATCTTATTTATCTTTCTGTCCTTGACTTGCAAACTTACAGTGTTTCTTTGTGTTGTCTGCTGAGTCACTTTCCAGAAGCTGGTAGAGAGTCTCTGATGGCTTGTTCTTTACTATTGCAACTCCTCTCTTAGGATTGTTGTTAGCCAACCAGAATTTCTTCTTAGCCTGGTCCATCTTTTCAATTTCCCACTTTTCCTGCACTCCTTCTTTCAGGAACAAGCAAAGATGTTTGTTCGTTTTTCTTTTGGCTTTTCCCGGTTAGGGGTCGTCACAGCGGAACTCCAGTCCGCTAATGATTGGCAGTCGATTTTTACGGTGCTGAGGTGCCAGCCCGATACCCAACCTTCAGCGAAGGCATGCCCATTCACACATGTCTTTCAAACGCCACTCGACCATGGGGATGACATACAGACTCTGCACAGAAGGCGCTCCAGCTGAGAATCGAATGGGAGAACCTCTTGCTGTGAGGCGACAATGCTACCATTGCACCACTGTGGCTCCAGGAAGATATTTTAGATAAATAGGGACAGCTGCACATAGGGCATTTGAAGCACAACTCCCTGATGCTAAGCAGATTCGTAATTCTTGGGATTTTGGAAGTTCTGGGTAGGACTCTGATTAGAGTTAAATAGACCAAAAGGAAGAAGAAAGGCAATCTGGTGGATATCTTTGTAAGGCGGATGTCTGACCCATAAGAGGAGAAGCCAGCTGGACTTAATATTACTTAGGTATAATGTGAAGCTGTTTTGTTCTTCCTCTGTTGCTAGAATTGGGTTGGGAGATAATCTGTGGTCCACAGGACTTTGTAATAACTGTTTTATATTGCCAACTACAGCACCAGAGTTCAGTTCAGGAGAAAACACTTCATCAAAGTGTAAAAGTGTGCAATACTGAAAAAAAAACTGCCTGAAAGGTGTGTTGGGCCAAAGGCTGATTTGTTTGATAAGAACTGCATTTCTTTCCTGGACTTCATTTAGTTTGTTAATAAATTTTATTTTTTTAAGTAAAAAAACTAACTCCAGTGACTACTTGATGTGTTACAAACCACCCTATACACTGCACAAAACCTTTAGTAGGTGATTTATTTTTATTTTGACTGCATTAATAATAAATTGCATAGTAATTTTCTGCCTTTAGAGAGAATTTATGTGCCATTATGCCTTAAAAAGGATGATTTGTAAATGATGAAGGCAACCTTTTTTGCATATTTGTTTTGAAAAAAGTTACAAGTTTCATGTATTTCTAATGGAAGTCTTCCACTGTTAACTCTACAGTGAGTCAGTTGTTGCTTTGTAATGGATGCTGTTTAAACTTTCTGAGTTAAGGTGATTTGAAATAAATGGGTAAAGTTTCTTCTAGTTTCCTCTACTACACTACTGGATTTCATGTATTTATGGACTGAAGGAACACTGTGTAGGAGTACAGCCACCCAAAAGGCTATTTATTGATCTTTCAGCTTCTACTATGACTGGAGTAACAACTCGGTGCAGAACAAATGCACTTAGCCCAAATGATCAGGAAGCATTTTGCGCAGGGATGTCTTCAATGTGGGGGCAATTCGCCATGCCTGAACTTATATATGCCAACTCCATATCAGATAAATATAAAGAAGAGGGAGGAGTGACTACTGGTGCAAACTTAGAAACCACATCTGCAGTGATTCCGTATTTAAAATAATGATTGGGAAGTTGAAGTTCACCAACTTGTGCCCAACAAGTTAGATCCTCACTGAGTCTGCATTTGATGTGCACTAGGTGTCCAAAAAAAACACAAAGCCAGGAGACTGAGGAATAGATTTATACAATAAAAATCTGTAGCGCCTCATCTCACTTGCTTTGAAGTGTGCACCATTACATTTGTGCGCTGTTGTACACTGTGATATTGTGCTTTTGTGTTATTCTGAGTTTTAATCCAGATGAAGTAAAATTTGATATATCTCTATATATTTTGCAAGTCTTGTAAAAGTCTTTGTACATACCTTTCTTTGCTTTCAGATTTGTTTTGGCTAAATAATTTATGCATCCCATTAGTGCCCCCTGTTTTGTGAATCTTTCTTTCTTTCCTTTTTTCGTTTTTCTCTCCCTGTACCATACAGTCGACCATTAGCTGCCACTGGTGCTTCTCCTCATTTGTTGGGAATACTGCCTTCTCCTATCCACCTCAGACCTACGCTGACCCATACTTTGGACTGTTAAGGAGACTAAGGCATCCTAGTGCAGGTCATTCCCTACTCAAACACTTCCCTACATGTGCCTTGTTAACACCCTGTGGGTGGTGTGTGCAGAGAGTGAACTGTAACAAACTGTCCCTCCCTTCCACAAAGGGCTGATGTTGTCAAGTCACCCCATCAATCCTCAGGAAGCACTTTGCAGTTGTTTCCCCAGCCTCTGCCAGGAAAATCTAGCTGAACTGTTTACTCCTTAACATGTTTTCCACCATCCCACCTCCCTACCCAAGACAGGCACTCTCGCCTCCTTGCCAGTACTCAGATATCCAAACAACTATGCAATTCCTGGTCACCTACATCATGGTCAATGGTTTATATCTCAAAGCCACAGTACTGACTTCATCCTGGTTTTCTTTTTGTTTTATTAATAAGTAGCTGTCCTATAGCAGAAGCACCCAGAGCTTAGCTAGATGAACTTTGACAAAAATACACGCACAAACACATTTGCAAATTTATTTTTTTCCAAAGCATTGTAGGTGTTACACAAATTTTTCTTGAACAAATATTATCACAAATTACTTCATGAATACACAATAACACAATAGTTGTAAATTATGCATATAAGCCAGTATACCAGGCTTTTCTAGCTGCAGCCTTGACATTAGTTTTATTACAGCTCATCAGCATACCTTATACAGAAAAGTCTATGTTCTAAAACAGTTATCATAAGAAACAGCATCTATTTCATTGATTTAGACCAAAGTAGGGGAAATGAAAAACTCAGAACTTCCCTTTCAGACACATGTAAAACCTAAACAGAAGATTGCCAGCAGAATGAAAAAAAAAAGGTGCAAATAAATTTCAAATGTTCCTTTCTGAAGGCGTCACAGAGCACCGTTTTTTAATTCTTAGGTCTTTGAGGAGTTTAATTGGAGTTACATGGACCAGATTGTACAAGAAAGGCGATTCATAGGGTATCTCTGTGAGGGAAAGACCTGAGTCTTGAGAGCAGAAGCCATATGAAGAAGGGGAAGAAGTGACTATTGAGAACAATGACTCTGCACACTGTTCTATGAATGCAGAATGACACACAGGTGTTTAGTAATGTACCCCGGCCAACAAGCTAGATTTCATTAGTCCTAAGCAGGCCAATTCTGAAATTTTCTTAAAGAATTTTTGGTTGTTTGAGTAGAAAGGCCTGTTTAGTAAAAACTCAAGGGGTTTATTTGCCTTAAGTTATTTTTTATCTACTAAGAGAAAAACAATATATATATTTTTTACAAGTGTCTGCAAGGGAAGCGTATATATATATATATATATATATATATATATATATATATCTATATCTATATATATATATATATATATATATATATATATATATATATATATATATTATATATATGGATCTACTTTACAAGCTCAATATTTCAAAATTTCAAACTGCAAATGGTCAAGACCACGAGACTGAAGTTTTTAAACTTCTAAATTGTAACAAAGAAATAAAAAACACAAAACATTTTTTATTTTTTTCTGGGGGTTAAGTCCCCCTGCACCCCCTCACCCCCTGCTAAGTAAATATACCAACTCCAAGATCACACTACAATGAGTAAAACAGTAAATTTCCCTATTCCATGCCGTATGGCAATCTCCAAAATGTTCAAAGTTTCAAAACTTCAATCTTATGTTCTCAACCATTTGTAGTTCAACGTTTATGCATATATATATATATATATAGATCCCTATCACAACACCGACACACCACAAAGCCGACACCCAAAACACCGACACCAAAAGTCCAAAAATGCACAAAACCAACAACTCACAAAACCGAACACCATAACACCGACACCCAAAATTCCGGCACACAAAATGTAAACTACACATTACACACAACTATACATGCACTAACCGTAACCCAAACCCTAACCCTAAGGTCCGACACTACCGCACACTTACCCTACCCGCACCCTAACCCTAACTAACTTAACTCGCCACAAAACCTACAGTCTGTCACTATCGCACACTTACCCTACCTGCACCCTAACCATAACTCACTTAACCTGCCACTAAACCTAAAGTCCGTCACTATCGCACACTTACCCTACCCACACCCTAACCCTAACTCACTTAACCCGCCCTTAAATCTAAACTCCGTCACTATCGCACACTTACCTTACCCGCACCCTAAGTCCGACACTACCGCAAACTCACCTTTCCCGCACCCCAACCCTAAATCCCTCACTATCTCACACTTACCTGTCCACTCCCTAATGCTAAATCCCTCACTATCGCAAACTTACCGAGTCGCGCTCACACATTGCCCATGTCAGTGTTTCGGCTGTCGGGATTTCACCTTGTCGATCATCTGTCTCGTCGGTCTTCTGGAGTCGGTGTTTTGGCATGTCTTTTCATTTCATATATAACTGATAGAAAAAATTTAAATGATATGATAACTCTGTAAGTACAATGTGCTCACCCACAGAGATACGTCTGTACAGGCATACAAACACACATGCACACACAGTTATATAAATATATATAAATATGTAAAATATATTTTGCAGTTGTGATCAGATAGATCTTTACAGTTTGAAAAGATTTCATCTTGCTGTTCAGAAAACAAATTTTTGAAGTTTTAAAGTCACAGTGGTCTCATAATGTAAAGAATGTTAAAGAAAACATAGCTTCATCAAATCCTATAGTTGCATAGCGTATGCACTGGCTATGCCAAGTGGTCATTAACTGTAATGGTATCTTCACTCACTCTCAACAATGCATGTCGTGGGACTAATTCCAAAAAGAAGAGGGCAGTTTAGCAGAGAATTTCTTCTAAGAGGAAAGCATTGTCTCAACTATCCTATGGACACCCAGCCTCAAATGCTTTATTACTTGTTTGGAGAAATATCAACTCCACATCTCTGCTGCAGTCCTGCAAGCTTCATCAAGTAGTGTAAAGGCATAGCAAGAGTTGCACAAAAAGGGGTGGTCACTCCAACCACAAGTTGATTGGAATGCAATTAGCAGATACTGATAATCTGGTACTAAATACAAAGCAGTTCATCACTTCAGTCATGGCTCCAAATACAAGTCTTTTCATAGAAAAATGAATGCTGACTCTATATTTGCTGTTACAGCTTAAGTGCCTCATGTATAGTATTTTAACAGTAGCAAACACCTTGATACATTTGAAGTAAGTTGCTTGCTACAGTTTCAGAAAAGAAGAGCTTTTTTTGCTCTTGAAGTTAGAGTTGAGGGGGCTACCATATCAGGGAATTCCACAGTGCATTAGATAGCCTACCTACAGTTCTGGAGTAATGTGGTCCTCGACAGTGAGTTATGGCTGCTACATTTATTACAGGCATTCCTTTTGACTTGGAAACATAAAAAAATCTGGACAAAGGCCCATGAAAAGTACGTACAGCTGGCCAAAAACATGGACTGTGATTAACATAAAATTTGCATGTATAATTAAGCACTGCACCCACTCTAATGGAATTGTGGGACAATAGCGTTCAAACGCAAATTGAAAAACAGACAAAATATTAAGTAACACAAAATATAACCAGAACAATAGTGTTTTATTTATATTAACATTTGAACTTGTATCAAACTTTGAACTTGTATAAAACTAAAATGCAATTTTCTTTTATAAAAATAAAATTAACTGCTACACTAATACTAAATAACACAAAATATAGCCAGAACAACAGTGTCTTATTTATATTAACATTTGAACTTGTATAAAACTTTGAATGTGCATAAAGCTAAAATGCAATTTTCTGTTATAAATATAATTAACTGCTACACTCATAAAATTCAAGTAAATATAATTTGTATAAAAAAATCAAATTAATTCTAGCAACTACACTTCAATACATGTATATATATATATATATATATATATATATATATATATATATATATATATATATGTGTATAATATATATATATATATATAATATATATATATATAGATAGATATATATATATATATATATATATATATATATATCTATGGACAGAGTCTCATACTTTAGTATAAAGAGTTTTTTTTATCTTCTAGTAGTGATAATACAGGACTAATTGCTCTTATGTGGAAAGTGTGCTTTCCTCTGCCTGTTCTTTTGACTGCACACATGTACAACTAGTACCTAATTCAAATGACTGTGGGAGCTATGCTTCCCTACTTCCTATGAGTTATGCTTCCTTACATCCTATCAACATAGTTGTTTTAGGATTAAATGCAGTGTCTATGAGAACTTTTTTTCATTCATACACACACACACACACACACACACACACACACACACACACACACACACACACACACACACACACACACACACACACACACACACACACACACACACACACACACATATACACACACACACGCACACACACACACACACACACACACACACACACACACACACACACACACACACACACACACACACACACACACACACTGTCACAATATTCCTGCTGTCATCATCAGATTTAGAAACCATACAAGCCAGCAGCACTGTGGCAGGTATGGCTCTCCTTTCTCCTACTTACCTTGAGGAGAAAGTAAATTTCCTTATCATGTGAACTGCGGATATGGTGGGAGGATATGTGGTATCAGTCTCAGGCTCCCACTCTGAATAAGTTTGCTAGGCTAGCTACTGCTGCTGCTACAGCTAACATCATCAACAGTGTAGTGATGTGTTATGTATATCCAAATTCACTTTAAGAGAATCCTAGTGTCATTAACTTTTGATCTGATCTGTTTTGCATTATACTAACTGCAGCAGTTTTTTTGGGGAGTGCTAGAAACATGCAACAGCTCCACATCCTCCTAATACATAATGGCAGTATGCTAATGGTCATCAAGATTTAGTGTCATTTATCAAACAAATGGGATGTTCAAATCAGGTGGCAAGTGTCATAGTCTGGGAACATTCTAAGGTAAAGCCTCAACTTGCAAGCTATTAAAAGCACTGGGCTCTCAGAATGATCCCTGTTCCAGAGCTTAGGAAACCTGGCAAAGTTCCTCCTGCACATACAATCCATTAATCCATTGGTACAGGACTGATGATTAAACAAATCTTTAAATTAAAGCTTCCTGTCTGTGTACAGAGTTATGAAATCAAAGACAGATCTAAGTTTTGTGCCTTTTACTTTAAAATCAAAGAACTTTATGTTCTCATTTGTGAGTCTAAGGAAGAAAACATAATATAACATTGAGGATAAGGGAGCAAGGTATGACCACTGCTTTAGAATAACAGAAGACCTGAACTATAAAATCAGGGCAAAGAGAAACCTAAATATGTTGACATTATTTCACATCTTTCCTCAGCAATTGTTTTAACTATGGGTTTGAAGGACACATGTTCCACAAGATTCTTGCTATAGTGTTTCTACTCCCTTCCTCAAGAAAATAATATTCACCCCTTCATCCATCAACTAAGTTTTGTATAACAGAAAATAAATCAAATATGCACTTTGGAACTGCTGCTTGTTTACATCCCCCCAAATCCACATCCCAATATGCACAAGAATTCATCAAGATGACTCTTCATTTCAACACAAAGCAGTGCGGCATCAGTTCTTTTTTTTAGGGGGGGGGGGATTACATTTTCCATTTCTGTTCCCACTTCATATCTAACAGCAGTAATAAGACTGCTTAAATCACACTGCAATAAAAGCAGTTTGAGACCAGAATAAAGAACACAAATCCAATGGAAAAGTTTACAGATCTATAGACAAAGCACATCCAGTTTTAATAAAACTTATCTTTTTTATCATGTTTAAAATATTTGAAGACAAGTGAAAGGCAATATTCCAATTATTGGCTTGCTTGTGTTTAACAATGTTGATAGGTATACATTTAAAAGAGTGCCACATCTAAAGTGGACACATTTGAAATAAGCCTCAAAGTAGCAGCTCCGGCAGCAGATAGCAAAACTCCAACTATGAATGGGCTGCCTCTACCACCACCTTCGGTACCCAAATCAGAGGCTAGTGCAGGCATCATGGTCCTACCACCCCTGCATTGCAGCCAGATAAGATGCCACAAGGTTACTACAGATGGGGATCCAGTGCATTAGGTGAGCTCCCCTGGTTTTGAGTACAGTGTTTGTGCAATGGAAGGGGGTAAGTATTTGTCTGTCTTCTCCTGTTACATTCACCCTTATGTCTCTTCTCAAGTTACATGTACCTGTAATCACTCCAAAATGCAGCTCCAAGGAAGTTGCAACCCTTCTTGTAGGACCAGCTGTGGAAGGTAGCAGCCCTCGGTAATCACTCCTGGCCAAGGTTACTGCTCCTCCTGCTGGATAATTTCACAGCACAGGCAGCTGCTTTCAGGGAAACTGTGCCTCAGGCTTTCAGCTCTCTTCTTGTGTAAGCCTGGGTAATGACTTCCATTTTAATACATACAATGTATCCTCAGCAGTAGTCTGCTTCCCTGATCCATTGTGTCAAAACCTCTTAACCTTTTTTTCTCCCTGCTATTTAATTCCTGAATCCCATTCCAGTTCAAGTATATCACCTATGTTCCAACTCCAGTTCCAGTAGCCCACCTTGTCCTCCTCTTGAAGTGACATCTGTCACATCTCACAGACAAAAGCTCACTCTGCTTAACTGCCAGCCTGCCGCAAGTCACAGGTGGGCTATGGCTGTAAATGACTGTTTTAATTTTTAAACTCTCTCGGACTCAATCTGAGTCACTCCAACAGGCAGTCAGGCACTGCAGCACTGTCTCATGATACTAACATCATCAAGCATGACCGTGCACATTGATAACATTGCAGAATATGCCAGCAGTGCATGATGACGTCAGCGGTACCTAAAAAATTTACATAAAATAAAAAATACAGACTCTGGATTTGAAGGGACCAGTTGGGAATTCGTGACACCCTATTATTTTTCCCAAAAAAACTGGAAATACCAAGGAATTCAGTACAGTTGAGAAGTATGATTACAGACCACTGCTCCAAAGGGCAGTTTCAGCATAATAAGAAGCTCTATGCAAAGACATGTCAATATATATGCCTTGTGAACTGCAATAGACTTTAGTGAGAGATAGAGACCTTCTGAAAGCCATGTTGTAACAGCTGTAATTTATGAGCAATACCTGTATGCCTGTGCACAGATTTTGGGAAATAATGCTAGATAATGTCAGAGTGGGATATGTAGCATGTTGCACACACACACACACACACACACACACACACACACACACACACACACACACACACACACACACACACACACACACACACACACACACACTCTTCCTTGAGTGCAGCACACTGCAGGTGGTGCAGCGTGTGTTTGTGTGTGTGTGTGTGTGTGTGTGTGTGTGTGTGTGTGTGTTCTAGTATTATATCTTTAAAAGGACAATTAGCCTTTCCAATGTAAAAAGCGTGGCATGTAGTACACAAACAAAAATATACTAAATTAGTGGTTCTACAGTCTGCATAAAATCTAGGTAGTATTTTAAAGCCATTGGTGAGATACCTATGGAGAGGCCCATTATAGATATATTTATGTGCTGAGCAAGTTCTACATATATATGTGCCTTATTTATTAGGTAGTCTACGTTTTGTATACATGTGTCCATGCTGGCACAGATGTCTCTTCAATGATTTGTTATTCTTAAAAGTAAAATGGGGAACCACATATAGTATTTAAAATATTCCAGTTCTTCTTAACTATGTTGCAAAAGTGATGAATATTGCTAGAAAAAGACGCATGGAATCTTACATGTCGAGTTTTCTGTGGAATCTGTGTCACTGTGGAATCAGTGACAACCACCCTCTCATTGAAATAAGGTTTACATTTATTTTCTCTTTCAGCCCATGCTGCTTCTATACAATTGTCAATCTCATATTCCTTATAACCTCTCTGTAGAAAATCAGATTTTAGTTCATTCAGGGCTGTCTGTAATTGATGGTTATCATTATGTAAATGCATAACTCGATAACATTGTCCTTTCAAAACATTGTGTGGGATATGCCTAGGATGCACACTTTCCCTGTGTAACAAATTGCTTTTATGGACTGATTTTCCATATAAACTTGTGTTAATTTTACTTAAATTAGTCTTATTGATTGTCATATCGAAAAAATCAATGCAGTTAGAAGAATATTTATAACTGAATCTTAAGAAATTAGTAGAATTCCCCCAAAATGTTATAAAACTTTCCTGTCTATCAATAGTGCCACTCCATAACAAAGAAGGGTCAACCACGAAGCTTACATACCATGACACATGTTCAGAAAAACCATTGGAAGACAACACATATTCTTTTTCCTATTTGACAAGTGCTAGGTTGGCGTAGCTGTTGGCACATGCTGTGCCCATAGCCACACCAACCCTCTGCACATAAAATTCATGGTCGAAAACAAAGACATTGTTTTCCAAAACAATTTCAAGTAATGTACATAGCAAATGAACTTTGTCATTACTATAGGATACTTAATGAACACCTGTCCTATAGTAATGACAAGACATATATATATATATATATATATATATATATATATATATATATATATATATATGTAGAACTTGCTCAGCATGCAAATATATTTATAATGAGGCTGTCTATAGGCATCCCACCAATGGCTTTAAAATAGAACCTAGATTTTATGCAGACAGTAGAACCACTAATTTAGTATGTTTTTATTTTTGTACTACATGCCACGCTTTTTACATTGGAAAGACTAATCGTCCATTTAAAGATAGAATACTAGAACACTACAGGGACATAAGAAATTGTAAGGAAAAAAAAATGCCCTAGCACAGCATGTGCTACGCTTTGATACTGACCATAATTTTAAATTCATGGCTATAGAGATCATTCATACTAATATTAGTGGTGGTGGTGATGTTAGGAATATTACTCAGGCTGTTGAACAAAGATGGATTTTGATGCTACATGTAGATGAACCACCGGGTCTCAATGGGGCCACCTCCTTGAAACCTTTTCTTAAGGGACGTTCTTTGAAACACTGAAATGTCACTATGTTTTTATTATGTTTTTATTTAGTCATAAATTTGTAATGATTTTTATATTATATAAATGTGCTTTTTACTAGGTTTATGTGTTTAATTATGTAGAGCTACTGATTGGACACTGAGTGCTTTAAATTGTGGAATGATGTTGCATTAAGTTAGTCTGATGAAGTGATCTGTATGTTCGTGAAAGCGCTTACTTTTTTCTTACAATAAAGTGTTTTTTTACCTGAAGCCTGGATATTTGATGCCATTATTCTTATTTTGATTCTTGCTACAGTTTTAGGGGACTGCCAGTCTTCTCGACATGCACAGTGTAGCTGGTGTGCAATATTAGGTGGTAAAAAGACATTGCATTAGCATCTCTTGGCTATCAGCAATTATACAATGTTTAAAAGTAGATGGAAAAACAGACATTTGTTCTATAACAATAAAGGAATTTAAAAGGAAACTAAAAATGATAGCTGCAGACAAATAGCAGGCATAGAGAATAAGAGATCGAAAAATAACTGTGATAAAAACATATTTAGAGCAGCAAGGATCTGCTCTGAGTAGAGAATGATATGAAAATGTCCACTGGGTACATCAGAACACCATCTTGCACTACTATGTGAGGTTACCATTCCGTTATTATGTACATGGGTTCCCGTGTATTCATTGTGTAGCATTACAGCAAAGGTGGTTCCCAACAGTGCTTGCAGTATTTTAATGACATTAGCTGATAATTTACAGCTGTCTTGGAGTCCAAGGCAGCATCAGACAGTATCTTTCAGAACATAGAATAGAAGTTGGACTGTACATAAAGGCTTTTGTGACTTTTCATTTCAATGTATCTCCTCAGTAGGCATTCATGCTTTTTCTCATAATGAGAGTCATATTATTTCCAGTTCATAGCCTGAGGCAGTGCCTTTTCCGTGAATGTAAAATGCCATGGAATTAAAAAAAATGTGACATAGGATCAGATTTGTTTAACACTGGAAAATTAATTGTGTTGTAGACATATACTGCAGTAATAGCTTCAGCATCTCTTGAATCATCTGACGATCCTTATCAAGCAGTAAATATTCTAGAACTTGAAAGTAGTGAGAAGATAAAGATGAAAAACTGTAGATCACTAGCATCCAAAATTTATTGTTACATCGGTTTGTTAAAGGTGTGCCATATAGCTGGAGATAGCAGCACACATGCATGTTGCCAAGTATCGCTTTTACTGCACTGCAGGAATGATGACCAATAGTTAAAATTGGCACTGTGGACTAGTAAGGTCTTTCGGCTTTTCCCTGTTAGGGGTCACCACAGCGGAACTCCGGTCCGCTAATGATCGGCAGTGGATTTTTACAGTGCCGAGTTGCCAGCCCGGCACCCAACCTTCAAAGAAGGCACACCCATTCACGCACGCACCTACCTGCATGTCTTTATACATCACACGACCCATGGGGAGGACATGCAGTCACCACACAGAAGGCGCTCCAGCCGAAAATCGAATGGGATTTCCTCTTGCTGTGAGGTGACAATGCTAACCACTGCACCACCATGGGTAAAATTGGCACTGTGGACTATTGCACTAAAATCAAATTAGTTTAAGAGAGAGAGAAACTGAAGAAGTGAGAGAGAAAGAGATAGAGATGTTTAAGTTTTTTCTGCTCTACCACAGATGAAGGCAAATTAATTAGTGACCAATGGTTTACTAGCTGAGCAGTTTGTCTGGAGTCTATTGGACACCAGCAATGCAACAAAATAAAAAAATATGATTTATGAAGGAGATAAATACAAAACTCTGTGTCTTACATATCTTTTTTTTTTTTTTTTTTTGCAAATTAGATAACGTACAGCAAATAATTCTCAGTGAAAAGAGATGTCAATACTTTATAAACATACGGAGGAATATTGTCTCTATCAGTCAATGTGCTATGTCATACTGAAGAAAAATCAATAGTTAAGATGATGTCATTACAGGATAGGTTAACAAACACAGAGTTTGTATAACTTGCATGCTGTCAGCACTAGTGTCTGTTTTTTTTTTATTAAATCTGTTGTTTATTCACTTTTCACATCCCAGTCAGTAACAGTAAACATGTCATCAGTCAGGAAAATGGCAGCAACACCATACTCTGAATATCAAGTTGTAAACAGAACACTGTCTACATCAATCCTAGTAGAATTAGAATATAATGACTTGCAAACATTGTGTCACATTTATTTAAGATTCACCAACCATATTCAACAAAGGCATTCACAGTGGTTGTCTTTGGCACTTAGGTTACAGTGACTGGCATCCCACTGCAGAAATCTGCTTTTTTGACAACATCTTTAAGCAGTTGTTTTAAAATTAGGGCTTCAGAGTTGTGTTTCTAGAGCAAAGGATGCAAAAAACTAACTCTGTTGTGCTCACACCCTCTGAAGACCAAAAAGGATAATACCACAAACTGTTTCATTCTGTGCCTCAGGATTTCCTGTGTTGTGTTATGCCTACTAACATTCTTCTTTCACCATCTGAGATGTCAGACATACAGAAACAGCTATCACTAATAAAAAATAGTTATCACACCACTACTTTCATAACAACAGCTGATTATAACCTTTAACCCAAAAGTGAAAGTCTTTCTGTGGACTGTTTCACATGACAATCACGTTTTTGAAAAATGTTCTTATTTCAAAATCGGGGATAGTTAGCTTAAGGGAGTAAAACATCTGAAATGCTGTAAAAGTACCACCTCCTACAATGAAAGCAACATACCCAGAAAATTAGGTTTTAATAGTTGAGCAATTTGCAAATGTAGCAGGTGATCTTTAGGTCAAAGTGAGAAAAATATTAAAAATTTATGGAAGACATGCAGACAGGATGTGATATGCTTTTAGGCATCTTTACAGTAAATAAGAAACAAATTACATTGAATAAACACACATTTCTGACTTGAGAAAATATGCCAATACCATCTGCAAATACTAACATATTATCACCATTACTAAACTCACATTGACATCCTGAAGACAAATCAATTTCTCAGGTCATTTCATTACAGGGTAAGTGCACAGATGTATATTTTGTAAGACTTCCATGCTGCTGCTACTAGATTTCTTGGTTATTTTTATCCCACGTTTATTCACTGATGACATCCCGATCAGTATTAAGCACCATACCATCAGGCAAGAGATTGGTAAGCAGAACCATATTCAGAATATGAAACTGGAGCACTGCCCATATGAATCTTAAGAGCAATTACAACACAACGACTTGCAAACATCCTGCCTCATTTAGCTGATATTGTTCAATAACCATAAACAAAGATGTTCACAATGATTGCATTTGGAACTTGAGTGAGAATGAGTGACACCCCCTTACAAAATCATGTGCTTTCAGTTGCATGAAGGATGCATCTCTAAATTTGAGTTTCAGAGATAATTTGCTCTGTGATGCTATTTGTACCTGTGTTTTGCCATTTAATGTGCAGCAGTGTGGCAACCATCTACTAAGAAGTCAGAAATGCTGCACCATTTACAGGTAGTTAAATGCTGTACATTATATATTGTCATCAGAGACTACATCCTGTGACACAAGTTTGATAAAAGCTAAAGTTAATCAGTTAACCTGATGTCTACACATATAGCAACGTCTGAATGAATGGAGGCTTTTGCTTAATTATAGTATCTATTATGTGAGAAGCATATTATTTCTACTGGTAGGTAAAATCTGCAGTAAGGAATCTGGCAAGAGGACACAGGTGCAACAATAACTACCACGTGTCATTTGAGGAGTCAGAGAACTAAATGCTTGAAGAAAAAAAAAATCATCTTTTAGAAGACATGACAAAAGTGCGTTGAATTTATCATTTAAACATGATGTAACAAAGTAAATGAACTATGTACTAATACTGGAAGTAGGCTGGTAAAAGCACATTATGGTCACCAACAGTTGTGGTCAGGTTATGGGATGCTTAGTAGTTAATAAACATGAGTTTTTATTCCCCAGGTGATGAATGTTCCTTTATGCATTTTACCCTTTTCACTGATATCCAGTGTAACTCTAAATATACAGGAGGGCTCTCCAAATATTATTATGATAACTCCCTTCTGGCTCAAGTAAAAGGCACTCTCCC